>NW_022979430.1:0-37378 GCF_902652985.1 Pecten maximus
GGGGTTTTTAAATCGATTTAATTTTGGGGGGGAGGGGGGGTGATAAGAGGGAAGGGGGGGGGGGGAAAAAAATTGAGGGGGGTTTTTGGGGGGGGAGCGAGGAGGGGGGAGTTGGTTGTAATGAGTAGGGGATAACTGAGTTAATTGGGGAGGGGAGTTGGTTCTGAGTAGGGGGAGACTGAGGTAACGAAGGGGGGGGGGGGGGGGAGTTGGTTGTTCTGAGTAGGGGGGAGACTGAGGTAACGAGGAGGGGGGAGTTGGTTGTAATGAGTAGGGGGATAACTGAGTTAATTGGGGGGGGGGAGTTGGTTATAATGAGTAGGGGATAACTGAGTTAATTGGGGGGGGGGGGGGGAGTTGGTTGTAATGAGTAGGGGGATAACTGAGTTAATTGGGGGGGGGGAGTTGGTTATAATGAGTAGGGGGATAACTGAGTTTACCAACATGTCAACATAATTGTAGGAATATTTTAGAATTTTATTTTAATTTTGTGATAGTTATACTGATCATATGACTTAGATTAATATAAATTTCTAAAATCAATTCAGCCGAATGACCTAAGCCTTCTTTCAAGGTGACCAGTGTTGTATACAGTCAAACCTGTGATAGCGGACACCTTATTTTTTTTCTTTTCAATGAAATTGTCAGCACAACAGGGATAATGATTAACAGAAAATGCATTTTCATTTATATAGGGATTGAACAGTGCTTTTATTGCATTTATGGTGGTATGAACACTAAAATTGCGTTGATCAGTCCTTTGAAAATGCTGCCGTCTAGTTGACGTTCCGGTAACATCACAAAAAGACGTCATTATGTTACCGATTCCAGCGTTTATTAAATCACTAAGTCTTTTTTCATTGCTTTTCTAACTCTTATTCTCTCAAAAAATATCAACACAAAACTTCAAATTTTCTGTGTCGGAGTCAACACAAAACTTCAAATTTTCTGTGTCAGATGAATCTTGAAAATTAATCATACTTTTACCGTGTCGCTTGGATGTCCTTTATACACAGGTTTGACTATATGTTGAATCTTGGTTTAAAAACAAAGAATATCTATTGTATACACCCCAGAACTCTGTCCAACGATAAGGTTCATGAGTCTCTGGGTTTTTCAAGATTTCAAAATAACATTGAGAATATTATTTGCAGGGGAATGTCTAACGTCAGGACATTCACCGGGTCGGGGTTTTAAAGCGAGCGTGATCTAGCTCTGGGTAGATGATCTACCAATGGGATATTTGGAATCTAAAGATGGTTCATTCATTTCTCAATTCGTTCCGTCACTTCCTTGACAATGTTTGACTCCTGGTACAGACATGAATCTGGTACAAGTAAAGCAATACAGCGTCATGATTGGGACGCCAGGTCTGTGTGGTCCAGCCTGGTAAACCAATGGACCACCATGTGTCAAGACTGTTATTGCTTGTCAATTTTGTACTGGGTGATTGTTTTTGTCTTGAGTCGAATACTTGTGAAGGAACGGACAGATCTAGTTGAGACTTAAATGAGTCGTCTTGTGATTTCGGATATCTTCATTGCTGGGAAGTCTATTTGGGGTCAAGGTTACGTAAGTTTGAAGAATCTCGGCTACAAGGACGGACTGCCATAGCCCCACCAAACCCAGGTGTGTATTGCAACATAAACACCAGGCCAAAATTAAAAACTTTGTTTGCCCTAAACTTACCGACCCACAAAAACGGCCAAATATTTTGTTCCAAATTTAGAAGTATTATTTTTGTTTTCTTCTTGGTACTGAAACTCTTAGTTTTAGTCTGACCACCCAAAAGTCGGTCATATAATAGGACTAAGACCACAATTAAGTACTTCCGGGTTCAGGCCCCACGAATGAAGTCCCCTCAAAATGTATGTATTTCAGGAAAACCAATCAAATGCCTCTTTGAACTTGATTTCTGTTGATGAATTTAATGTGGATTTATAGCAGAGATGTCAATCTATGTTTTGTGACGTAAAATAATAATATTGATCATTTATTATGTGCTCCAGGACCCTGTGTGATGAGTCCTGATTTGACCTCTACCCCTGGCCCGGATGTATATAATCCACGTTGGTGACACATTTTGACAGCTATCTCCAGAAAATGCCCAACATGCTGGGTTGAAACTTTTACATTTTGCTTCTCAGATGTTGGTCTTGGCCAGGTGAGATGGAAAGTTGCATATGAGATGTTGGGAATTTATTATGAATTTTAATGTTACAATGAAACATATAGCGAAGCTAATTGTGGTCTTAGTCCATGTGTTTTGTACTGAGATATCAAAGCATTTCTAAGACCTTGATCTTGCTCTGTAAAAATAGAAAACTGAATGCCATCAAATCTGTTGAGGAAAGATAGCAATATTCATCACAGTATTAATAGTGAATAAACAATTTGGAGGAAAAGAAAAATGGAGCCATTACGTTTTGATAAATATTCCAAATACAATGTGTCTTTGCAATTTCGGAGAAAGATGCTGTGTTTAATGATCAAAATGAGATTTTTCATTTTCATGGAACTATTGTGAATAAACATCATCTCTGGGCATATCATCAGAACTAAAAGCACATTTCCTTTAATTTCATAAAACAATTGTCATTATTATTGTAACCCTGGTAAATACTAGCCGCAATATACCGCACGGCTAGAGAGACCTCTGGGTTCAATCCCAAGCGGAGGCAGTGATTTAAATTTAATTAAAAATGAGCTCTGTTACATTATTTTGAAAATGTATTACATTGTTATATCACTAAAATCCTGAGTATTTTACATGTATCGTTTAATTATTGAACGACCTTCAAAATTCTGATTCGGAAAATTACAGGGCAAACAAACGTTTTTGATCGAGGTCTTAACTAACTGATAAAATAATTTGAAGTGAAAATATATGATTTCTTTCCTTGGAATTAGTGTATTGTTTTCAGCTATTGAACGCTGTATGATAATAAATGTAAACGAGGAATTTTCCTTCTTCACTTACTGTTGAAAGTCCACACAAGTGGAAACTGTTGATCACAAAAGAAAGTAGATAATTTGTATTAGGCAGAATATATAGAGAATGTTAACATCTTTTATTTTACATTGTAATGATAGAAATGGTACCCAATATATCTCTAAACACATAAAAAAAATACTGTAATATTTACTGTGGGGTCTATTAAAAGCTATTTGGGTATCTATTTCAGGACCGACTGCAGTATCTGACGGGATCTGACGGGATCTGACGGGAACGGACGGGATCCAGACCATCTTTTTCTTTTTTCCCCCCTTTTCTTCTGTTTCAGGTGGTTCTATTGAGGAGGCCTCCACGTGGCAGAACTGGTAACAGCTTACCGTATTTATCCGCAAATAAACCCATGCCCAATGATTAGCCCCCTCATTTTTGCATAGCCATTGATTTTAGCAAAAAAATAGCCCTCCTCCAACGTTGATACTAAGCTTTAATACTATGGGAAGGGACTTATTGAAGGATAAATACGATACACATAAATGTATGTTTATGTGGGCTGGCTAACATCCTCATACATGTCTCCCCTTCAAAGTTTTTCCAATAAGTGCTTTTCGGACCCTTACTTCTAAATCGTTTCAGATATCTTGACAAAACTAGCTGTATACTTGTATCATCTCTGTTGAATGTCCAATGTACTGCTGTTAGGTCACTGTGACCTTGATGCAAAGGTAAAAAAAAGTGACTTTATTTTCAATAGTTTCTTGTGCAGCTGTAACTTTTAAACCATAAATTAACAGTTATAGAAATCTTCATGATGACCTTTTGAAACGTTATGTGCATTATAATCAGATGTAATTGCTTCCCTGAGAAAAAAGTTTGGCAAAAGTTATTGCCCTTTATTTCTAGATCTCGTAACTCCTACATTTTTTGACCCATTTCTTTGAAACTTGGTAGGTTTTATGATCATGATATAAACGGCGTTTTGATTTTACTACTTAAGTAAGGGGAGACATGTTTTCCATCACAAAACCAAATTTTTGTTTGTGTTTGCTCTTTCAGTTGTAGAACCGACGGGGCACCAGGGTCCCAAAATAAAGCCCGCCTGATGGTGCATCCTTGCAGATGGGCAACACAACTTTTGACGGTGATAGTCCATAGGTAAGGATCGGGTCCAGGGTCAGAGGAAGACACCAGTTTTTTTAATGCAGACAATGAATATGAAACAAGTGGAAAACAGTCTTTTCCTATTTGAACCTTTAGTGTTAAGAAAAAACACCCAACATCCAAAGACAGAAAAAAAATTCTTGTTGGGTCAGGAAGATCGATCACTTGTGGAAATATAACTGGTGTGAGGTAAAATTTCATTTATTCTTCAGGAAACTTTCCTGGTAAATAAATAGATATTTGGTCAAAACTCTGGTTGAGGATCTACCGAGATATACATGATCAAAATACCATTCAGGGAAACGCCATGATAAAACCCAAGTTGAAGAAAGGTTTACTGACGAAGGAAAGTATCGGACATAGACAAAGAAAAGATTGGTATTCCATTGGTGGGCCTCAACTACAGTTCGATGACATTGATCTCTTTGACAATTTCAAATGTAACTGATGACGGACTAAAGGCCTGTATCGCAGGATATTAAAATTAAACTAAATATTTCCAAAACTCATGATCAGGTGACCGTTAAGTCCCATGGGCCTCTTGTTTTAAACGACACGAGTGTTCAACATAGAATTTTCATATCGATGACAATCAGCATTATCATTCAAGGGACTTTTTAGCTAATTATAATGTTGTCACTCGGGCCAGAGACTTGTATATATGTTGCAGATTGGTAGCTTAAAAGGCGCCGACCATTTTAATAACTAAATATTTTTACTTCCATTTGAACTTTTCAGTTTTTTTTTTTAAATTTTCTAATGGCATTGTGAATATTTCATTCGTTTTGAAAATAGTGTTAATAGTTGTCATTCATCATCTGTTGCTATCTATATTGGTTTATAAAATTTGATCATTCAAGTCTGTACAGCAGTCCATTTATTAATTGATAAGAAGGATACAGATATAATGTAGAATCTGTCGAATATCAGCAAAATATCTTGATTGCCCACTTAGTAAAGGGAGATTATTAAGTGTGTTTTGTGTGATCAATAATTTTAATAAAATAAAGCAATACTAGCTGTTATATATGCAGATTGAAAACAAAACAACAATTTAATACATCACTCACTTTTATTATGCTTTTGTAAGAATAGATTTCACACAATAGTTTTGAATATATAATAATGAAGAAATTCACAAATTACACATGTATTAGATATTAAAAACAATTATGACTTGGTATAATTTCTTTTTGAATTTTATATTCTTCCAATCTTTTTAATGCATCAAATCAAACTTTATTTGTAATCTTAAAGGAGCAAACCTATTTTTAGCTCTAATTACAAACCAACTTTTCTTCCCCATCAAAACTTGCTAAATTTTGTCACATATTACTATATTTCATTTATATTTCATTGAAGTTTCATTTACAATAATCAAGAATAACTTCCGGCTTATAAAGTTATTTCCGGTTTCTGAAAGTAACTTCCGGTTTATGAAATTAACTTCCGGTTTATGAAAGTTTTAATTCCTGTTAACACATTAAATCGGAACAATAACATATGTAGCATACTAAGTGTAATCACTGAATAATAGAGACTTGAATTATAAAACATTTGGTAATTAATAAGTTTTAAAGCAAATGTTATTGCACTATTACCCTTAAACATTGATGAATTAGAAAATCACTGAAATTGCAGAGGAGAAATTAAAAATTTGTTAACCCAATAAAATAGTTATGAGAGAAGAAAGTTATTCGTACAAGTTGCAATCAGACGTTAAGGGAATAATCGCTAAAGGAAAATCTTCGAATTAGAGTATTCTAGTAAGTTAACCTGTTTATTTCAATATGTGGTAATTTAAATTATAATTCAATCAGTATGTTATATATCAAATAATAACATTAGCCATATTTCCAAACCATGCCTTTTCTACAGAGATATCTCTGATAAATATTAATCATTCAACTATCAGGAAGTATTTATTTTCTATAACAGGGGAGACAACATTAATTTATTTTTCTTAACGGAGGAGCTGTCTTATTATCCAATCATAATAAGATTTTATCAATTAATAATCCACTTATATAGTATCCAAAGAGATATTTGCCAACAGAGACCAAATCTTAATGCTATCCGTCATTAGATTAGGTAGATGTTCGAGATCGACAAGAGAAAAGTTTAAAATTAAAAATAAATAAGACAAAACCAGCAGGTATTGAAGTAATTTTGTAATGTGAGAATGTTCCTTTTTTGTCATATTATAAGGCAGCTAAAGACCTGTTCTCACGTGAATACGGTCGTTTAATGACACTCGAAATTGATATTTCCCTCGGCCTTCGGAAATATCACTTTCTCGGGTTGATAAATCATCGTATTCACCTTAAAGCAGGTCGATAATTGTATAGTATTAAACATTGCAAAGTTTTACAGCAAAAATAAATTAGAAACATTCAAATTTGGCCAGGAGGGTTTTAATGAAAAATGTGAAATTTGAGCCTTGCACAAACTGCAAGAAACATCAATTTTCAAAATGCCAAATGGACCATTTTTTGAAATTCATCTATAAACAAATCTACTTACATAACAAGTCTGAAATTTTGACACATTTTTCAGTAAATCTTGCTATGAAATTGCCATTTTTTCGTTACAAATTGCAAAAAAACTTTTAATGCAAGATCGAAAAGAGACTTCAACGTCACTGAAACCTCAGAAGATCGGATCCTTAATTCAAAATAAGTCCATCAAAAGAGCTCGTCAGATGTCAAAGTTAATCTATCTTTAGAAATTTTTCATATGTCATTTTTTTTATTAGATCGATGCAGTTTTCATTTTGTCATTCCGATGATGTTTATGTAATCGGTTTTCAATAGCACTTCCTGTTAAGGCAGTACATCGTTTTAAAAAATGCCGTCAAAACATTTAACAAGGTATGTCGTCAATATGGCTAACTAATTTTCGCAGCATTGTTATAGAAAAGATTCCCCAGATGTCCTAACCTTTGCCGTGTGTAATAATTGTTGCCTTCTTGTATGGAAAGCAATAATTCGGTACCAGAAAAGAACGAGTTCGATACTGGAATATAAATTGTGAGGATTATTCAATTACATTAAATAAACATAAGAGCGTACAAAATACGATTACATATAAATCACAAGGATATAATTTCGTCACCAAAACACAAGTCGAGTCGTTCTACGCTACGATAAAAAATCCAACTGGAAAAATATAAGTCTCAGAACTACAAATGTACTAAGAACCATTTATTACCAGTAAAGAAACATGCCCGTGAGCTTACCGTTATTTAAGATGAATCCTACAGGTAAGTTATTTTCCTGATGGTTCAAATTCACGACTCACAACAGGTTAAACGATGAAGATTTAACTAATCCCTACAAATTTCTCTAGTTTCCTATGGGACCGATTTCACGGTTCAGCACAGGTTATGCATGAAAATGTTTATCTATACCTTTCTCAACTTAGTTTCTTGTGACTCCGCATTGCGTGGCTTTAATTAAAAAAGTTCAGAAATATTTAAATGTTCCTAAAACTACGAAATACAACTTATTTTCCTCCGAGTCCGACTTCACGGTTCATCAAAGGTTATAAATATTAATTTATAATATTAAACTATTAAATCTACACATAATTGGATAATATTACATTATCCGAAAACTCATACAAAAATACCTTACCCTACACAGGAGCTACCTCGCTTGGCACACTCTGTGATCTCTAACGGCTCGACTCCTTTCAAATCTTTGCGCGTACAACAATAGTTACATCATTATACATGAACAATTTTACCGTTTGGTATATATTTCTTTCTTATGGACAATATCATTACAATATATAAGAACTCCGTTATCTTTAACGTATGGTACTATTTATAGCAGGCAAAATAAACCGGAGGTTACGTCATTTACACATCAACATAACCTGTCACTATTATGCGGGAAAGTTTGACGTCCAACTTCGTGAAATCATATAAATTGACTGATTTATGGAACGCCAAATTAACATATATTCAATTAATTGAACCTATCTTCAATTATTTGAAGATAGGTCCAATTATTTATACTTATCTTTAATTATTTAAAGATGGGTACAACTGAATTGAAACTATCTTTAATTAAATTGAAAACCAGTGTTGAAACCTACAACGTACTTCTACATATACAGATTTTATCCCTTATATTAACATGTCAGAGTCTTATGGATTACCAACGATTAAATGCTTGGGAAAGATACATATACGATCGTTAACAGTGAAATTATATAAAAGTGATTCGCAACAATTATAATATTATTGATAGTTTACGTACATGTACATATCATAGGAACCAGAGACCTATATAAATAGGTCTCTGTAGGAACTTATTAAAACCATAATTTTAGCTCTGTTTTTTATGATAAAAAAACATACAATTTAGTTCATCGTGACTAATCATAAAAACCAAGACTAAACTCGCAATGATTAAAGTATATGATTTTTTTTTTTTTTTTTTTTGTAATTGTGTAATTATCGTGAAGTGATTGAGATCCTTGTGATTTTACTTTTCAATCGTGTGTCACAAGTCAGGACTTATAAAAAGAAAATACAAACATGTTCGGAGAATTACGAATTCCCAAGTTTTAGTATACCTACGGCCCACAAGCTCGTCACACCTGTCACTGCACCACAGGTGTCTGTGATTTCTGGTGTTCTTATCGGCACACGCCGACGATAATTGCCTGGGAGTTCACGCGTTTTGGTTTCCATGCACTTCAAAAATGTTCCGAAGAAATGCGTTTTCAGGTTGTACGTAAATTGAGCTTAAATCTTATCAAGAATCGCGTTTATACTATAGGGAATACATTTTCAAGTTGTTGAAATCAAACACATTATTTTTGGAATTCAGTGAGTTTCGTTTTCCTTACAAGCGAAAAAAATTCCGTTTCTGCATGCACTATTGCACACTAATCACTTATCAAGTCAATTCTATATGTTTTTTGAGGTACGGACAAAAGCCCCCCCCCCCCCCCCCCCCCGGACATTAGCCCCTAGGACAAAAGCCCCTTCACACTAATCAAAAACTGGACTAAAGCCCCTTCATAAAAAAAAATGATATTTATTTTTGTATTGATTTTTAATTGCTACATATACATATGTCATCAGTGGCTTCGGCCATGTAAACTGTAACGTTTACGGGGTGTCGTACCCGGTTGATTCCGGGATAAGGCGTGTTAACAAATAACTAAATAGAGCACGAGCTGCTTTCCTAGCAGCTGATAACACTCTCTCAATTTACAATACTCAATTAGTAATATATACAATGATTATATGATTCGTTTATTTACAATGCATGCGTCTAGCCTGACGCATGAGCCCTAATGATATATATATACAGTAAACTCCGGTTTTCAAGAAGTCAGTCGGACCATGAAAACAACTTCGTAGAAACCGGACTTCATTTTAATTATTATTTACAAATTGTTATTAACACAACGTAAGCTAAACGCATGCATTGAATCATGTGTACATTAGCCTATATACAGTACACGTGTACGTATCAGTTACACAGGAAAATATACCGGCGAGCGATCATCGAACTTTTTTTTTTCATACTTTCGTAAAAAAGTCAGTCATTTGTTTCTGTTTTGAAGAATAATGACACTTGTCAGCAAAGTCAGAAAGTTTGGTGATACACGCAAACATTGTTTCATCGACATTCTCGCGTGACTCTACGAACATTTTTATTTTGTCAACACTGTCCACGAACTCTACGAGAGTAGGAATTTTCAATTCAACCCCGGTATCACTATCGCTGTCCGACTCAGTCTTCCGATTTGTTATCCATTTTGTTTTTTATTTCCTCAATAGCATCACTCTGTGTGTGTGTTTTTTTTTGATTGAATTCCTTTGTCGACATCAATCAAAATTTGGTGTTTCGTTTGAAGATCCAATATCTTTCTCTTTTTCGGAGTAGCCATTTTGACACCTTCCTTCGGGTATAAAGTGACAAACAAATGAACAGTGACTTGTTTTTACAGCGATTTAAGATTCAAGATTCAAGATTTATTGGTTCACTCATGACATATATACATATGTAACAAGAGGTCATAAAGGGAAAAAAGAGAACTATTGGATGGACAAAGTAATCAATAGACAAATCAAGATAAATCATACAAATCATGAATTATTCTAATGTTCTTTACACACTTAAAAGCTTAATTACTCTTTGGATAAAACGACTTACTTTACTTAACAAACCTGAATTACATATAGAGAACATTCCTTTCATTTTGTCACAATTAGGATTAATATAATAATATTTTGGTATATAAATTGCTCGTAGTGCTACAACAGAATCATTTTTACAGACATATAGATAGTGGTACTCATCACCAACACAGTTTGTACAGAGAGGACATAACCTTTCCTCGCGAGGAACGTTATTCCATCTCCCTGTCTCTATAGGAAATTTTAAATTAGAAGTTCTAAATTTACACAAATATCTTCGGTCGTTATGATTCAATTTCAATAGGTATGGTTCAAAATTAAACTGAGATTTATACAAAGAATATACTTGTCCTCGCGAGGAGCTATCAATTTCATTAAACCATTTTTGAACAAATTGATCTTGAAGTCTTTGTTTAATGATTATTTTAAGATATTCTCTATTACTTGTATAAGAATGTTGAAGTAACCATATATCATTAAAACCAGTATTGTTCAATATGTCTCGTATATATAATAACCATCTAGAACTAAATACTGAATCCTGATGTAACTTGTACATTAATTTATACATTGTAGTAGATAATTTCATTTCGCCTGTTATGAGTTTATGCCAAAACATAATCATTCTTGTTTTTATTTCAATTTCTAAAGGGTACCTACCCAATTCACCATATACCATATAATTTGGCGTACTTGTGCGAACATTTAAAATCCTTTTACAAAACTGTAAGTGTATTTTTTTAATAATCTTAGTATTTTCGTAGCCCCAGATTTCACATGCATATAACAAAATTGGCATAACAAGTGCATCAAATAGTTTTAACTGCAGATCTATCGGTAATGAAATATTTCTAATTTTTGTATACAATGCGTACATGGCTTTCTTTGCTTGTTCCGATAATTTACTTCTGGCTTTTGTGAAAACACCATTATAATTTAACATTAATCCAAGATATGTATAGGAGTCTTGTATATCTAAACTCTCATTATTGAATAAAAAGTTGACGTTTCTTCGACTTTTTCTTTTTTCAAATATTATTACTTTTGTTTTTTGCGTGTTAACCGAGAGTTTCCATTCATCACAATAGTTTTGAAATTCGTTTAATGCATTCTGTAACCCATCTGGTGTTTCAGCCATAAGAACAGTATCATCAGCATATAATATAACAAACAGTTTTACATACAAATCAAAGTTTTGTTCACTTAGTGTATATACATCATTCAAAAACGGAACATTATGTTGGTCAAGAAAAGTTTCTAAATCATTAAGAAACAAGGAAAACAAAAATGGTGACAAATTTTCCCCTTGTTTTACCCCGACATCACACATGAAGAAATCAGACTTGTCATTACCGTTAATTACACAAGATTTTGTATTTTGATAAAGATTATAAATGACCTTGAATATTTTCCCCGTTATTCTACTATTCTGAAGTTTTCTCCATAACCCCGCTCTCCACACAGTGTCGAACGCCTTTTTAAAGTCAATGAAGGAGCAATATAGTTTTTTACCCTTCGAGAAATATAAAGAAATTAATGAATGTAATATGAAAATATTTTCGGTGGTAGAATATCCCTTTCGGAATCCGGCTTGGGCGGAGACACTAGATTGATTTTATCGGCCAATTTGGTTAATCTATCATTAACTATAGAGGTAAATACCTTTCCCAAACAAGATACAAGTGTTATCGCTCGATAATTATCTGGGTCCCTAGGGTCTCCTTTGTTCTTATATATTGGTTTAATTATACCTACAGTCCATTCCTGAGGCACTCTTCCAGTATTAAGAATTATATTAAATAGGTCTGTATATAGAGGCAAACATATGTCTATAGTACT
This sequence comes from Pecten maximus, assembly GCF_902652985.1. NCBI lineage: Eukaryota > Metazoa > Mollusca > Bivalvia > Pectinida > Pectinidae > Pecten > Pecten maximus. The sequence continues at coordinate 12,117 of NW_022979430.1, forward strand.
TTTTATGTATTCATTTCGTATTTCGTCAATTCCACTAGCTTTATTATTTTTAAGATTTTCTATAGCGTTTATTATTTCCGCTGCAGTAATTTCTGAATTAAGGTCTTCAGTGAAATCATCCTCATCATCTAAGAAAGTAATATCAATATTATCATCTTCATAATTGGCCGAGTTCAATTTTTTGAAATAATCGTAAAGTTCATTTATCGGTATTTTACTTTGACACGTTTTTGATTGGCCTGAGACCTTATTTAGCATATCCCATAAAAACTTTGGATTGTTTTTTACAGAGTCTCTTAATTTATTCTCCATATTAAATGTATACTTTTTATATTCTTTATTTACTGCTTTTCTATAAATACGACTTCTCCTTTTTAGTTCGTTTTTATTCGCAAAATTTTTTATTCTGCTATAATTTTGTTTGGCAGTATGAAATTCTTTACGAAGTTTTCTACAATTAGCCGTAAACCATGGTTTATTATTATCATTTCTTCTGACTTTGTGTACAGGTTTACGTCCAAATGACATGTTAGCAGCGGTAGTGAATAAAGCACTAATACTTTTAGAAACATTATCAATTTCTGCACCTGTTACCAAATCTGGTTGTTTAGTTTTAAGGGTTTTTACATATTCTTCTAGCTCGGCAAATTGGTTACCTTCATCAGTTGCTATGAAATTAGTAAAATCATTTTTCAGTTCTTCCTTCCATTTCACATAGCTACTGTTTTTATCATTTGAATTATCATATTTATTGTTATCCTGTTCGAGTTGCATGTTAAATTCAAATTCTATTCTGTTATGTACATCGGACAATACCGGGTTAAAATCAAGTACTTTAAAGTTTTTTACTACTTGAAACAAATCAGAGGTGAGCAGCAAATAATCGATTAATGAGGAGTCATGACACGTGTTCTTCCCATGTAGTCGATCATACCCAATTCTTCCATTTGCTATATACATATTATTATTTTTACAAAAGTCCAATAATTTATTACCGTGAATATTAGATTTCGAAGTGCATTCACTAGAACGTTGCAAAGGTATGTTATTAGACATCAATTTTTCATAATCATACATGATTTTATGAAGTTCATCACTTTCATTTACATTCAAAATATCAAGAAGGGAAGCATCCGGTACAATATAATCTTGCTTCCTCTCAGTTTTTGCATTAAAATCTCCTATCAGGGCTACCTTGGTGCTATTATTACAAAAGCTGATCATTTCCGACTCGATTTCCATGAATGCATCAGGCGACGAGTATTTAGAATTCTCTGGTGGAATATAAGTACACCCCAGTAATATATCATAATCGATCTGTTTGAATAGCTTTTTTGAAATTATCACCCATTGGCAAAATTCAGACTCTGTATTTAAAAAATGCAACATATTTTCTAAACATTTTTTAAAAACTATAACGATACCACCTGATTTTTTAATACAATTTGTTCGATTTTTGGCAAAGTATGCATAATTATCGGGTAACTTCAAAATATCTAAGCTATCAGTTTTGCTTTCAAGAAACACCAGAAGATCATGTGACTTAATTAATTCATCGAATTCAGGTAACAACATTTTGGACTTAAGTCCACACACATTAAGAAACGTTACATTAAGGCTATCGAGACCCCTTGTTGCGTGTCCCTACGTTCGTCTCTGATAGGCACCGGAACCGGAAGCATGATGTCTCTCATATTGATCCGAAGGCGGTGACCTTACGCGCGAATCGTTCACATATTGTCTTTGTGGAGACTGGCGAATGAAAGATCCGTCAGCATCCTCCATAGTTGTGGTGCGTGCACGGGATGCCGGTTGATGTTCATTTCCGCTGTTTGGAGTTGAGAGAGAACGAGATCTTTTAGCCGATAGAGTATTATTTGGGGTACTAGACGGGAAAAGTTCATTGGGCAATCTTCCTCGAACAGCCTCGCTGTATGTGGGTTGAGAATCGGTATCGCGATTCATGGTGTTCCCTGTAGATTCAGGCTGGTAAAGTTCTCCATCAATATATAGTCTGTCCCTGACCAGATTGACATGATGACCCGCAGACCTGTGGTGCTTCATAACCGGGTTAAGACGTTTCCGTCTCTCCTCTACCGAATCCGGAAATTGTTCGCTTATCCCGAACCGTTTACCTTTCAAGAGATAGCCTCTCCTCTTTACTTCTTGCTTGTCCTCAAAGAACAGAAACCTCACTACAATTGGTCTATGCTTACCAGGTCGATTAAACCTATGCACATTTGCAAACTCAATTCTTTTGTGTATACTAAGTTCATGTCTGAAGAAACCACGAACTTTCTCGGCTACTATTTCGTCTCTTTGTTCAAGAAGGCCGGTGAGGACAAGATTATACTTCATGCCTCGGCATTGCTGATCTTCTACTGTACTTTTCATTTTTTCGCAGTCATGCCGCAAATTCAGAAGTTCGTTTTGGATTAAGTCTGTACACTGTTTCTGTTCTGTCATTGATTCACATGCTTTTTTAATTTCTATGTGTGCTTTTGAAATACTTTTGGTGTTCTGTTCTGTCTTTTCCTTAACCTTCTCATAATACGCATTAATTGCTTCAGCACTCTTTTCAATGTCTGCATTTTTCTCCTTTACAGATATTACTTCTATCTTTAGTTCTGAAACTTTTCCTGCCAATTTGTTGATTGCAATTTCAATGGTGTCAATTTTGTTTACTTTACTTTCTATACGTTCCAGTCTCTCCCCTATTTGTCCAATCTTCTCAACTAGTTGAATAAGGGAACTTGCCACATCAGTATCATGATCGCCATGTAAGACTGCACGCGCGTTTTCTAACATTGCAGACGTAGCCATGAGAATACACAGGTAGGTACACGTGTAATAATATATACTGTTCATCAGACCGTGACGAGTCATCGGCGATAGGGACACCTCACAGGTGTTCCACAGGTGAGTATTTGCAAAACATGTTCAAATCTATAAATAGCACAACTCTTTGTCACAGTATTGTAAAATATGAATGTCACAAAAACGTATTATCCAAAGAAGTCATCCACAAAAATATGGCGCCTTTGCAAAGTAAAATTATTGAGGACTCATTATCACTCAAATTAGAGGTACTTAGCTCATGTGAAAGTCGAAAAAATGACCGTTTTCTGTCCGAGTCGACTACGTGACAATTCCAATGGGGAGCGCCATCTTGGTAAACTTCTATAAAAACTTATATCGGGTAGGGTTAATGAGTTGTTTTCACAGTTCGTACATACAGGTAAATTATCCCGTGGGGACTCCCATACCATATCGCACAAAGCGATAGTTCGTACATAGCGACTTCGTGAATACAGGATTAATTTACAAAGGTTTATATAGAGGCTCAGTAGGGGATTTTTTAAAGACTTCGTGAAATGCGGTATATCGTTAAATCCGACTTCGTGAAATGTGGAGTTTACTGTATACGGTTTATTTATTGCCGGTGCGTTATTTTCCGCACAGTAGTGTGTACCCTAACAGTAACTACGCACGAGCAGGTCGTACTAATTGCCCCGGAGACAACTGTGTCACTGCGCACCGCGTCCTGTGTACGCTGGTGTTAACCAGCCAAGACCCCTACGGCTGCTGCCCAGTATACACACACGTGTATAGCCTACTACACGTACGTCTTGTGTACGCTCATGCGCCACTCGCCAAACCCTGCACAGGTCGAAAAGAGCGACGCACGAGCCAAGACTGATACTAGCACGTATCACTCCAAGCCTCCGCTGTTAGTAGTACCAACTGGTCGTATGGAAAACGTCTTCAGAACTGGGCTGTGAACGAGAATTTTCTCGGCCTTTTATACCCTGTCAGAACAGGAAGTCTCACTCTAAACGAGGAGCCTCGTTCTAGTTAATCGCCATCGTGGTTCCCATAGCGTTTGTAACAATAGGGTACAAACATCACAGTTAATCAAGCTCCGAATTGACATTGACAAACACGGAAGTATTTACAGTTACAACAATAAAGGTAAGGCTATCTGAGCCTTCTAACATGTCTAACTTTGATTCGCTACACTACCCACGTCTCCGATGATACTCGTCTCGAGTTCGACAATAATTAATGAACAGCAGAATTAAACTAATTTACATTTATGGCCCTTGAATTCAACATAGTGATCCTTGAATCTACCAGGACGCTTCCTAGACTTAACTGGTCTGGATTCTTTGCTTTGGACCGCATCCTCTGACTCCGCATTTGATTCTTCGTCAGTATTGACTGCTTCAGCTTCAGGAATTTCTACATCCTCTTGCTCTTCACCCGAGGGATCTACTTCCTCATGCTGATTACTGCTGGATTCCTCGCCCCGCAATACCTGTCTTGTATGGGGACGCATGCGGTCACAATGGACGACTTGTGGTTTTCCTCTGAGACCACAGTCTACTTCATATAAGACTTCTGAGACCTTTCTCAATACTTGATAAGGACCTCTCCAAAATGAAGTGAACTTCTTGCTGGTTCCAACCTTCTTGATAGGGAAGTACACGAACACTTCGTCGCCAGCTCTAAACTTTCCCCATGAGACAGAACGATCATGCTATCGCTTCTGTCGTTGAATTGCTCCAGCTATGTGTTTCCTCGCATGCGTGTGCGCTTCTTCCAAGCGTTCCTGTAACTCCCATGCCCATATGGTGTTGTATTGTTTCTTCAGTGGGTTTGGAAGCTCATACGCAATATCCAGCGGGGTGTTCGTTTCTCGCCCGAGCATCATCAGATTTGGCGAGGATCCTGTAGTCTCGTGGACTGATGAGCGATACGCCATCATAACATATGGAATGTGTTCGTCCCAATCTCTGTGATGCTACTCTACATATGCGCTCAACAAAGTGGCTAAGGTTTTGTTGAAACGCTCCACCATACCATCTGATTGGGGATGGTAGGGAGTCGTTCTCGTTTTTTTGGTGATTTGTAACAAATCACACATTTCTTTGAAAACCTTCCCTTCGAACTGACCTCCTTGGTCGGAGTGGATGTATGTAGGAACTCCGAAACGACTTATCACCTCTTCAACAAGAATGGTAGCAACGGTTTCAGCCCTGAGGTCTGGCATAGGAAATGCCTCTGTCCATTTACTGAAGTAATCAGATATGACTAGAATGTGCCTGTTTCCGTCCTCAGTTTCTGGTAAATCAGTCATGATATCGAGTGCAATCCTCTCCATGGGCATACCTGAATGTACAACTTGCATTGGGGCTTTTTTTCGTCTTCGACGGATTTTTCCGTTTGGTGCACGCCGCACAACCAGCGATGTACGCTTGTACATCTCTTTGAAGTCCCGGCCAAAAGTACTTCTGTCTTACTTTTGCCATGGTTTTGCTAACACCAAGATGCGCACCAGAGCGGTTGTCATGTAGACCTTCTAGAATGTTTCTTCTCTCCGTCAGGGGCACAACTACCTGTTGTATACTGTATTTTTGTCCTGGCGGTGTCCAAGCTCTACATAGCAAGTCTTGGTGTATACAAAGCAATTCCCATTGACTCCATAAACACTTCACAAAGAAATTGTGTGCTGTGATATCCTTATAGGATGGCTTCTCACCCATTTCTAACCGCTTTCGCACGAGTTCAATGTCTTTGTTCTCCTGCTGTCTCTGCAGCATCGTATGGACATCGTCCATTTTAACGTCAGTCGCATCAGATGTGCACTTCAAGGTAGAAGCGGCATTCTCCTGGTTGTTCGTCCAGCCACATTGTTTGCATGGGTATCTGCTCAACGCATCCGCGTTCCCATGCTTTGGACCTGGGCGGTGCTCCACCTTCATATCATATTGACTGATTACCTCCATCCACCGAGCGAGCTGCCCTTCTGGGTCTTTAAAGTTGGTGAGCCAACGGAGGGAGCTGTGATCAGTCCTAACTATGAAGGTTCGCCCATACAAGTAATGCCTGAAATGTTTTAGATACTGTACCACCGCAAGCAACTCTCGCTTGGTAACACAATACTTTCTCTCGCTTTTAGAGAATGTTTTGCTGGCATACTCAATTGGTCGTTCCTCCCCATTGAAAACCTGGGATAGAACTACACCAGAGGCAAATCCACTTGCGTCTGTGTCCAAAATGAACATTTTCTCGAAGCCTGGTAAAGCGAGAATGGGTGCTTTAATGAGTGCGTTCTTCAAGGTGCTGAATGCGTCAGTGCATTCCGTTGTCCAGTTGAACTTGGTGCCCTTCTCCGAGAGCCGATGTAGCGGTTTCGCAATCGCTGCAAATCCCTGAATAAATCACCGGTAGTAGCTGCATAGGCCAAGGAAGGACTGTACTTCGGTCAGATTCGTAGGCCTGGGCCAATCTTTAATTTTGGCTATCTTCTCGTGGTCGGTAGATACCCCTTCTCCTGAAATGATGTGTCCTAGGTACGCGACCCGCTTAGAAAACAGTGTGCACTTCTTGGCTTTGAGCTTTAGTCCCGCAGCCTCCAGGCGATCAAACACTTTCTCAAGGTTCTCAATCATGTCCTCAAAGGTGCTACCAACAACGATAATATCGTCCAAGTAGATCAGGCAAATCTCATAATGCAGGCCAGCGAGCACACGTTCCATTAGACGCTCGAACGTGGCAGGCGCATTGCAGAGACCGAAAGGCATGACGCAGAACTGAAAAAAGCCTTTACGTGTAGAGAAGGCTGTCTTCGGTCTATCTTGTTTGTCGAGTTCCACTTGCCAGTACCCAGAGAACAGGTCGAGTGTTGAAAACCATGCGTTACCTGATAGATGGTCAAGCGATTCCTGGATTCTCGGCAGTGGATATGCGTCCTTGGAGGTAACGGCATTGAGTTTGCGGTAATCTACACAAAACCGTGTTGTCTTATCTTTCTTTTGTACTAGCACAATACCAGACGACCACGGCCCTGTAGATGGCTCAATCACCTTTTTCTGTAGCATATCCTCTACATGCTTGTCCACTTCACCGGTCATATGGACTGGTACTTTGCGCCATGGTTGTTTTATCGGCTGCGCATCTTCAGTTTTTATCTGGTGTTTCACCAGCTGTGTACGTCCGAGGTCCAAGTCAGATGACGCAAACAGATTCCTTCGTTTAGCTAAAAACGCTTTAGCCTTCTGTATCTGATCCCCTGTCAAATGCTCACGAGACCTCTCAAGTAGTTGATGTAGCTGTTCATCCTGGTACGCTGTGTCCACCATTGCTGTCCGATCAGTGGTTTTATGGGTTATACGCTCCACTGGTGAGAGCTGTCCAACTATTGTTCCTCCGTATATCATTTGTGGCTCCTCTGTAACATTCATCAGTCTTACAGGAACACAATTAGCCGCAGGAGAAACTGCAGCACGAGCCACCAATGCCCTATCCGCGCTGATAAATATATCTGTCGGCTCCAGTACACATGTGCCTGGTATACGTGATCTTTTCTCAGCGATAACATTCCCTACGACAATCATTTCACTGGCTGGGGGGAGACAGATATTTTCAGAGACAGCGACCCGGTAACAGCCGTAGGAACCTTCGAATAGCAAAGGGATGTTGATGTCGCGCATTCTCAGTAACCCCTGAGCAATGTCAACCATACAACCCTGCTCTATCATGAAGTCCATTCCCAGCAAACCATCAATAGTTAGGTCAGCAAACACGGTCGTCATTTCTACAGTGCGTGCTCCCAGAGAGAATGATAATACTCCTGCACCGACCACCTCCAATCTGCTGCCATTCGCTGTCTTAATCAGCTTATCCATGTTTTCCAGGCTAGGTCTATCGTCCTCCCTTATCCTGTCAAACACATCTCTTGAAACTATTGTTACCGTAGATCCAGTGTCTACTAAAAGCTTCACTTCCATGCCCTTGATAGTTGTCTGTATGTATATGCCGGCGTCGCAAGCTGCGCTAACTCCTGCGCTGTGGCTCACAGCATCTGTCGTATGCGTAGGTTTCCCATGCAGTGCATTGGTTTTACCGTCCGCCTTTTTCTGTTCCTTATTCTGTTTCTTTTTCGGGCAGTTTCTGGCTATGTGGCCATTTTTCTTACAGAAAAAACATTGAATGTCTGTGTTACGATTCGGCCCAGCTTTGTTTGGTGCGTCGCGCGCACGTTGTTTCTGACTCTGTGGTTTGGCCTTCATCGTCGCCATCAAAGTTTCCATATCCTCCTGTAACTTTTTTAGGGACTTACTGAGCGCCGTTAAATTGTCGTTCTGATCCTGTTTGTTCTCATCATCAACGACGGCTGCTCTCGTATGGTGCTTTTTCTCCGATTTATTATACGCCTCTAACTCCACAGCAAGCTGTACAGTTTCATTGAACGTGCGAGGCCTCGACTGTTTAATGCGCACACGCATCTCAGAGTCATGTAAAGCGTCTATAAAATGCTCCTTCGCCAACGTTTCCTGTAAATCGTTTGGCGCCGTCGGGTAAGCTAAATAGGTCAATCTTCTTATAGCTTGCCCCAACTCAGGTAAGGATTCGGACGCCTTTTGCCTCTTCTCCTTTAACTGCGCTCTGTACAAGTCGGTCTGGTTTGGGGGGAGCAAAGCGTTGTTCTAGTGAACGTACGAGCTCGTCATAGTGGTCTCTGGAGTTGGTTGGAAGGTTACCCAATACACCTTGTGCTTGGCCACGTAATGACACGGCAAGATATAAACCCTTTGCCTCCTGTGACCAGCGGTTAAGTTTAGCGCATGCGTCAAAGTGCGTGCGATAATCTATCCATAAGCCGGTTCCGTCATAAGTAGCAGGTTTGATATTTCTAGGTAGCTGCCTCCTTGTAACAGGTGAGTCTTGCCCTGTATATTGTTCTCGCGCTACTGCCAAGCTCGGGAGCTGCCTTCTGCGTGTCGTAATCCTACTAGCAGACTGGCCTCTCAGAAAGGAATTGCCCACATGCGTATTCGCCGCACGAGCTAAATCATCCTCATGCGTATCTGCATGCCGCATGCGCATTTGGTGTATAACTCAAATCGGCCGCATGTGTATCTGGCACATTAGGACTTGCCGCATGCGTATCCGCCGCATAACTTACATCGGCCGCATGCGTCCCTCTGTAATTCCTGTCAATATCAGGTGTGTCCACTTGATATTCATGGTCCAGATCACTCCCTAGGTCTAGTCGTACCTTTGGCTTGGTCCCCGTTGCAGTGTCCCTCGTCGTAGTATCGTTTACACTACTGAACGGTCTTGACCCGATCCCAGAGTCCCGGGTGCTCATGCGCCCCTCTGGGCCGGACGTTAGTGGGGTCGACTGGGCGAGCTGTTGGCGGATTCTAAAACTCTCCTCCCGCATTCGCTCTACCCGCTTGTCTAGCTCACAAATCTCCTGGTCTATATCGGCTTCCATCATAATGTTTAATTGAACACGTGTGGTTATTTGTAAACAGTTGCCTTATCCCACCGCTGCCGCCAGAATCTGTAACGTTTACGGGGTGTCGTACCCGGTTGATTCCGTGATAAGGCGTGTTAACAAATAACTAAATATATAATGTCCGGGGGGGGGGGGGGGGGGGGGGGGGGGGGCGTTTCCGTTACATCTAACGTGGAGATAACGCACGTATGTAGAATATACACTATACACTGTCCTGATACCTAGTCGGGTTGTTTTAAAATGAGAAATGCCCCACGCTATAGCTGGAAAGACTATTTTACCACCTTCTGGAAAACCCTTATGGTAATTGTGGATATTATTTAGGAGTTTTAGCAAAAATTTCTAACGGGAATAATATGGCGGTGTGACCAGTATTGTTTGGTCTGGAGAACTTCATGCCTGTACAGGTAATGTGTTATGTATTAATGGGTTAACAGATATATTTGTTTGTTATATGTGCATTGTTATTCTGATATGTTTGAAGATTGTTTATATGTTTATATAGGTATACTGATATGTTTGAAGATTGTTTATATGTTTATATAGGTATACTGATATGTTTGAAGATTGTTTATATGTTTATATAGGTATACTGATATGTTTGAAGATTGTTTATATGTTTATATAGGTATACTGATATGTTTGAAGATTGTTTATATGTTTATATAGGTATACTGATATGTGTGTACGCGTCCACTGATAATTGTGTTTGGGCATACTGAAATTGTTTATATGGGTATGCTGATATGTGCATTTGGATATAAGGATATTTACATGTGTTTACTGGTATGAGTGTGTAGGTAGGCAGATGTGTGTATGTGTATACAGGTACATGTATATGTGTGTCGGTATTCTGATATTTGTCACAATTTGGTAAAGGGGACTCATTGTTGTATAATAGAAGATAAACTCATGTCACTGGAAGAAAATATCGTTTTAACTGAATGGAATTATGAACAAGGAAATATATTGAGTGCTAATAATAAAAATGTTTCAAAATGATTGAAGGGATATTCGAATTATCCGTATCGCCCCAACGACACCCTTATTTATAGATTATGTTTTGTCATTGCAGATCAATGACAAGGGCGAACAAGTAGCTGCGCAAGTGTGAGCGTGAGTGAAAATCCCATGATGAGTCAATCCGTAAATCCTGACCGAGAACTATGATATGTCCTTGAATATATTCGTGAAGTTGTGTAGGCTTTAGTAGAGGATATAAAACCGATTCTTAAGAGTTCTATGTGACCACATCCTCCGATAAGGTAAGATACATTTTTATGAGCGCGTGTTTGTTGATGTTTATGTTTGTAGTATTAGAAAAAGCGATATTAACTAAATGAAATCACAATTTACCTACCCCTACCTAAATGTTCTAACTTGTTAGATATCAGAATCTCTTAAGAAATCTACCATTTAATTCTAGATTATTACGGTATTTTATTTTATTTTCAACACTTGCAAACAAATTAAGGGTAAGATACAGTAATATATAAGTCATATATACCTCTAGGACTCGTCAATGATGGTAGGGGGCCGCGGTGGCCAAGTGGTTAAGATGTCCCGGGTGTATCTCTGAACGCCAACATTTTGAATTTACCTGTAGGGCAGTTTGTTTTGATAGCGATTATAGTCTTTTCCCTAAAAGTAGTCTCAATGCCAACAAATGTACCAACACACCGCGGAAAAGAAATCTGTCCGCCAGTGTTATTTTGCAATGTAATGACTCAAAGAAATTAAAGACATTTCAAACAGAGAAGAGTGTTATTTCTCAAAACCCAAAGGTTCCCCATACGGCACCCCACATACCATCCCAAGGTCAACCCATGGCCACCATGTCCTCTAAGTCCGTGGTCACGTCAACTAACAACAGTGACATTGTCTCGCTCATTAAGGACTTAAGCGAGAATATGAAATACAATTTCGATGAAATGAGATCACGTATAGATTATTTAGAGGAAAACATCCAGGGAAATGTTCTGAAAACTGTAAACTTGCGCCTTGATACTGAAATGGAAAAGATAAAATCTGACCTATCAGCTGATCTTGATGATATGCAAAGTAACGTCGAATCTCAGATATCGGGAATGTCGAAAGTATGTAAAACCGTGCAAGCAGAAGTAAAAAATCTGTCTGTTACTAATGACAGATCGTTGAACATTGTCATTCGGATTCTACCAGAGCACTCCAGTGAGAATGTCTCAAAGAAGGTAACACTCTTATCAGCGAAGGCTAACAGTTACGTGACATCACCGTCAAATCGGCTGAACGTAAACAGTGTAAAAACCGTAATAAATCCGGAGTCATTATTGCAGTGTGTCGAACAACTGAGGATAAAAAGTCAATTTTTGAATCAAAATCTGCTCTTCGTGGAAATGAGCGATACAATGATGTTTTTATTAACAATGATGTGCCCGCGGAGCAAAGAAACTTGACCGAAAATTTAAGGAAAATTGTAAACACCTTGGGTAGAGACAAATTACACATGGATGGTTCAAGGGTCGTGAACACTACACACAATGATACTACAAGTGATTCATATGCAAATAAGGTACGATATGGACGCAGTGAGCGCAGCCAATCACGTGGCAGTCCTCGTGGCCAACGATGGAGCGGAGATCGCACGCGCTTACCTGTTCAATCAAATTCGGAGCGCGATGACCCGGAACGGCGAACTCAAATTCGCTACAACAACTCATCCAGGAATGCGCGCAACATAAGGTCACGTAACAATCACAACAACATTGCACATGAACGTAAACAAAATTACACACGAGTTCCCAAGGATTCGACCAATATAGAGCAGGACTTAACCCCTCCTCGTACAGGATTTGGTCGTTCTTCGAATTCTCGTAGTTAGATAAAATGCGGCTTTTGGAATGTTCGAGGATGGAGTGAAGATAGCTCATCTGACAATTACTTATTTCGTTCACAGTGCGTCCAAGACTTGGACATATTAGGTATTGCTGAAACTCATTTGCGTGAATCACAGCAGATTAAAGTTGAAAATTACCAGTGGTTTGGCCAAAATCGTAAACTTATTCACCCAAAAGCCAAAAACGGATCCGGTGGAATCGGTTTTTTAATCAACAATGATCTTTTAGAGTATTTCGATATCAACGTCATCAACAGTGAACATGAAGGAATTTTGTGGTTACATTTAAATTCAAAGAAAAATTGTCAAGACTTATGTGCGTGTGTTTGTTACCTCCCACCAGAAAATTCCACGAGAACTGTGGATGCTGGTAATTTCTTAGAGAACTTATCGTCACAGCTCTATGAGCTTAGCACCCGGAGTTTAAATACTCTGTTCTATATATGTGGAGATTTTAATGGACGATGCGGAGATATTGACGATTACATACCTGGCGTCGATGAATTGGAACCAAGGGAGGTAATTGACTTTAAAATAAATAAACACGGCATTTTATTGTGCGAGTTTCTGACAAATGTTAACTGTTGTATTCTCAACGGAAGGAAATCTGTCAAAAATAATTTTACCAGTGTATCAACTAATGATTCATCTGTCGTGGACTATTGTGTCATTCCGTATGAACAACTTCACGTTTTTAATTATTTTAATGTAATTACAGTCTCGGAACTTATACAGAAACATGGTAGTCATTTCGCCACAGTTAGTAAGCCTGACCATTCACTATTAACATGGACACTTCACTTGCAGATTCCTGAACGGAATGCTGTAGGCACCGACTATGGTAGCTCCGCTTATTTCCGGCAATACGACAGGGACAACATCCCCAGCACATTTATGGATGATATTAACGATCAATTATTTAATTGTATAGCTAATCTGGAGGCACAAGTGGTGAATCAAGATAATATGGACACCTTATACAGTGAATCTGTAGTAAATACAAAGCAGTAAATGGATAAGCATCTTCGATACAGGGACATACCTACAAGTAAAGGTAAATCTAACAAACGCCGGAAACTACGTAAGCCATGGTGGAATGAAAATTTAACGTTATTATGGGATCGTACTTGTTATGCAGAAAAAGCATGGTTGAAATCTACTAAACGTGATAAGAACCGTTTAAAGTCGGTCTTTGTACAAACACGTAGAGAATTTGACAAACTCACAAAGAGAGCGAAACGACAGTATTGGTTTAAACGTCAAGCCGACATTGAAAGTTTTCAATCTGGTGATCAAAAACAATTTTGGAAGGAAATCGGTAAGATAGGTGTTGGTAATGAACGGCAAAAATCTATTCCAATGGAAGTGGTAAAAGAAGATGGATCCGTTAGCTCCAATATCAACGATGTTCTTCATACCTGGAAAACAAGCTTTCAAACTCTTTTAAATCCAATTAACGCTCAAAGTATAGATACATCAGCCAGCGGAGAAGTTAAGGACACTTTACTCCAAGATTGTCTACAAAATACTATATCTAGGGACGAGATAGAAAAGGTTTTATTACTAGATAAATGTAAAAAAGCTGTCGGGATAGATGAAATTCCATTGGAGGTACTACGTAACAGATCTGCTATAGACTGTCTGCTTGTTATTTTTAACAAATGTTTTGAATTCGGGATTATTCCTAGTTTGTGGAAAAAAAGGAATTATAAATCCTATTCCAAAATCGTCAACAACGGATCCGCGGGACCCATCTGGATATCGTGGAATAACCCTAGCTTCTGCTGTATATAAACTTTATTGTAGTGTTTTGAATCAGCGCCTCGTTTTATGGGAAAGTGCGAACTCTATCATATGTGACGAGCAAAACGGTTTCCGGAAAGGCCGTAGTACTATTGACCATTTATCGACATTGACGTCTATTGTGGATACGCGTAAGGCTCAGAAAAAAATCAACTTTTGCAGCTTTCATCGATTTTCGTAAGGCTTTTGACTCTATCGATAGGATGTTACTTTTCAAAAAGCTTCATGACCTAGGTATTGGAAACCGAATGCTTACAGCTATTACGTCATTGTACGAAAACGTATCTTGTTGTGTTCGCGTCAACAATTTGAATACAGATTTCTTCGCTGTTAATTGTGGATTGAAACAAGGTTGCTTATTATCCAGCATTTTATTCAATTTTTACATCAACGACCTCATGCATTTACTAAATTCACAAGACATTGGAATTGATATAGACGGTGATAAATTGTGTGTATTGGTATATGCTGATGACGTCGTACTAATTACCGAAACGGAGGACGATCTTCAAACCTTACTTGAAACTTTGAACTTTTGGTGTGGAAATAATAGAATGTCTGTGAATAATGCTAAATCTAAAATCATGCATTTCAGACTACCGTCAGTCCCTAGGACAACCCGTTTTTTTACATGTGGAGATGTTGTGCTCGATGTTACCGACAAATACTCATACCTCGGTCTCGTTATTACGGAACATTTGGATTACGATATCATGGCGAAGGCAGTTGCTAAATCAGCAAGTCGTGCGCTCGGGCTAGTAATAGCTAAATATAAATCATTTGGTGGTTTTCAGTTTAAAACTTATTCTAAACTCTACGAGTCACTGGTGTGGTCGGTTATCAACTATGGTTCAGCTATTTGGGGCTTTAAGTCCTATTCGTGCATTAACTCGATACAGAACCGCGCTGCGCGTGTCTTTATGGGACTTGGAAAATACGCACCTAATGCAGCTGTGCAAGGTGATATTGGTTGGGTCCCGACGGATGTGAAGCTTTCGGACTCAGTGTACACACATTGGAATCGTTTATACAGAAGTAATACCAACAGACTTAATAGAAAGGTTTTTGTTTCGTCCAGTAATAAAAGTGGACGTAACTGTCGAAATTGGAATTTCCGGATAAAAGAACATTTTCGTACATTAGGATTTCCTGATAATCAATTAGATGTTTCAAATACCAATCACGATTTTAAAACTACTAGATCGCTATTTTTACAAAGAATCTTTGACAAATATGTTAACAAATGGAAAGAAAATATTAGTAGAACCTCATCTGTTAGAGGAAACGGTAGAAATAAATTAAGAACATATCATACTTTTAAACGTGAATTTATAACTGAGAAATATGTTTATAATGTAATGGCACCCGGTACACGTGGTGCCCTTTCAAAATTCAGATGTGGAGTTGCTCCTATTCGTGTTGAGACTGGTCGGTATGAAAATTTAGATTTTAATTTGAGAACTTGTTTTAATTGTGCCATTAATGTAGAAGACGAGCTTCATGTTTTAATTCACTGTCCATTGTATAATGAAATAAGAGATGCACTGTTTTTAAGAGCCAGTCAACTAGATAGTAATTTTAATAATTTTTGTGATACGGAAAAATTTAACTTCATACTCCACAACAGTGATATGTGTTTTTACAGTGCCAAAGCCTGCAAACAAATTTTAGATAAAAGGAAAAATGTGTTTTATAGGATTTAATCGTTAACTGTATTCTTTATCTTAATCATGTTTTTATAGTCTCTCATAACTCTATATAGAGTGGCCTCTATGTATTTTTTTTTTTTTTTAGATATTGTACATGTATGTTGATATTCTTGTTTATATGTAAATATCTTATTGAGGGTGAGACTTTAATAAACTATTTGAATTTTTGGTCATTTACCTGTAAATGTTACCTGTTGATACTACCTGTAGGTGAAATTAAGGATTTATGATTAAATATCATGTATTTACATGTACATCAAAAATATTTATTTTATCTGATATCTAGTTTCAAATTTAAAACAATACAATATTTTTGCTTGAAAATTATCTTTATGTTCAAAATTATGATTTTATTTTATCTTATTTAAGTCTTAAAAAATCATTTATACTTATTTTTTTTAAAGGGGCCGCGGTGGCCGGGGGGTTAAAGTGTACCGACATTTTATCACTAGCCCCCCCCCCCCCCCCCCCCCCCCCCCCCCCCCCCCACCTCTGGGTTGCGAGTTCGAAACCTACGTGGGGCAGTTGTCAGGTACTGACCGTTGGCCGGTGGTTTTTCTCCGGGTACTCCGGCTTTCCTCCACCTCCAAAACCTGGCACGTCCTTAAATGACCCTGGCTGTTAATAGGACGTTAAACAAAAACAAACCAAACAAACCAAATACTAATTTTTAGAATATCTATACATTTGCATTTAGATAAATAAAATGGTTTTACTCTCTCGTTGCAACACTAATTTCCATATAGGCATATGGTAATTTGAATTAATTGAGACTAATTTCACTACTTTAGAAAGTTTTGTTCTATATTGATGATAATATATTCAGCTACATAAAAGTCTGCACATACAGCAATATATCTGTAAATATAACTTCCCAAAACTTGAATGTTCCATAGTACAACCAGGTACACATTTAATAACTACCAATTACTACTTTGGTCGCATGTTATCGACTACCTCCCAATACAGGACTTGAAAATTTGACAAATTACAAAGAGCGATATTCATCTTCTATGTCACCAGAGCTGCAAACTCTACACAGGCGTTCACTTGTATCAACGAATTTCAATATTCAGAGTATGCGCTGATAAACGTATTCTTCTCAAATTAATTATTGTATGTTTTGGTATATATTTATATAGATAACGTTGTAGTGACATATAATCTAATAAACATTGTAAACATATCTTGTCGTATCTCAATGCAGTTCTTAGTACTAAATAGCTTTAATCAATTCTTAATTACATTATAATACTGGGTAAACACAATTGGGAAGAAAACCCAATTAACTTAACTTTTAGTTTCTTTCCGTCAAAAAATGCATTTCGTAAAAGGCCTCCATTTCCACCAGAGTCCAATACAATTGCAAGGCTTGATTTACAAAATCTTCATTGTAATATTGAGACTGTCAATGCCGTATGCCTTCAGAAGCTTTATAGCACTTTTCATCCATATATAGATATCACGAGAGAGATCTAGAGTCCATATCAACATGTAAATCAGTATTCTGCTGGTCATTATCAGAATGGGGTTTGTTCTTGTATTATAACGTGGATTGGTTTTCCGTAGGGGCTTCCTATATTGCCTTTGTTGAGAGGTACATGTACATGCATGTGTGTCCAGTTATTTTCAACTTTCTACATTGTTGTATATCCATATTTTTATTTAAGATGTTTTGATTTTTAGCATTAATGTAAGTTTTTATTTCAGATATTTTTACTTTCTCTATATAAGACATTTTATTAGAGATATTTAATCATTTCCATTTGAATATTAACATGCATTGTTCATTTAACATATTAATATGTATTTTATGTGTACAATATCAATCAATAAATATAGATTTCTTAGTGCTGAGATTGGTGAAATAAACTTTTCAAGTAATTACTTAACAAAAACTATTCAGTGCTATGATGAAACTGTAAGTGGCATATATAAGTACATTTATGAACAAATTTTGTTATTACATAGATTTGTTGCTATTTTTCAAAACTATATATGTTCTATATTACTTAATTGCTCTTTTTTTTTAAATGCATACATGTGTGTTCTAAGAAAATGGGGGAAAAAACCCAAATACAATTCTACTGTATGATTTGTAAAACACAGGTAAATCTCAAGTGACTGTACAGGTTAAAAAAAAAAAGCTTATATGAAGCAGTATATAATTACCCTCCCATTGTTTCCTGAAACAACACCTACCTATTGTTAAAAAAAATGTTGGCGTTCAGAGAACACCCCGGTGTCCCGACACTTTAACACTAGCCCTCCACCTCTGGGTTAGGCGTTCAAAACCTACTTGGAGCAGTTGCCAGGTACTGACTGTAGGTCGGTGGTTTTTCTCCGGGTACTCCGGCTTTCCCCCACCTCCAAAACCTGGCACGTCCTTAAATGACCCTGGCTGTTAATAGGACGTTAAACAAAAAGCAAACCAATTAATGATGGTAAGGGCCTGAAGTGTTGATTTATAAGGAGGCGATCAAAGTGGTCGAAAGAAATGTCAAAGTCTTGATGGTTAGGTGCAAAATAACCATAATAATTAATTTTCGTAATGTTCAATATTGTATTCCAAAAGATTCGTGTCAAAATTCAAATTGACTATAACATGACTTGCGTCCACCAACAGTAACCACACTACACCTATCACTTATAACACATTACTTATATACTTATATACATTATTTCCCCCAGTTTGATTTTGAAAAGGCAAAGCTCCTGTAGGCATGCCGTTTTCCTCCACATTCAACTTTCCCATTGTTAATTCATTTGATCAAAATACCTGATTATATACCAACTGTCACATAATTACATAAAACAATGATTTCAAAATAAATTCTTCGTACAAATACATCTATATTTTTTAAAAACGAAATAAATCTGTATTTTGTAATCACAGCACTTTTGAAAAACTTATGAAACTTGCCTTGTTTTTTTTTTTTTTTTTTTTTTTATAGTTAAACCCCAGAACAATACTTTTTGAGCCACGAACGCTCATGTAAGACGTAAAAAGTCACGAAGTCTTAAAAAAACGTGGTACTAGAGATTGTACTAACTGTATTTGACCATCGAGCATCCAATGTCATGTAAGCATTTTACAGGAACACCAGCACAGCATTCGTGTACCCATTTCTATGCACAACAGAAGATGTGTGCGAGCCTGGTATAATTCCAGGATTTTTTTTGTGACGTTTAAAAGTGCACCGGAAGTCGGGATATTAGGCCTGTAGCATGCTTGGCTGAAATTTTATCCAAATCCCTTGAAGTCGCTAGAGCACTTACAATCTTTGATATTTATTACGTACATACAAGACAGAAGTATGAGTGGAAATCAAACCAGCGGTTCCTCATAAGAACAATCTCATACTTACTGTCAAAAAATACCGTGGGGCAACAAAAATGTGTTATAAATGTCTGAAAGTACAAAGTAAAACTGTGTCTTTAACATTTTATAATCTTTAAACGACTTCTTTTAAACAAAGAAGATGGGGAACCTGACGTTGGATAGCTGCTAGAATTTTGGCAATAAATTCCTCTAACAGTGACCTTAACCTTGACCAAACAACCTTTAAACTCAAACTTGTCCGAAATATTATGTACTAACCTGTCTGCAGGTATTCAAAATATTTGTTCTAGTTATTTAACAAAATAACTGAATTAACTAAACTAGAATTGGTTAGAGACATAACCTCCTAGAATTTGGTCAATACTGTGTGCTTAAATAACACTATCACTATTCACTGCCCTTGCCAGGAGTTTCCTTGGGAACCAGGTTTGCCGTCTACAAGACCTCAGTACGAGTACACATTTGTCAGATACAATATTTTCAGAATCCATATTTCTTAGAATCTGACGTCTATCATAAATGCAGATAGCAGCAGCCATGCTTCCTTTCATTCATTTTGATGTTTATATATCCAAGTTGATTTTGGGACGTGTTGCCATTATCACGATTTCCGTGTCAGATGCTGCTGCTGGGAAATAACAAGCAATTGATGAAGACAATGAGAAAGTCTTAAGGTCGATATCATAATCTGTCTTACAATACTTCATTTCCATGCGGAATATGGAATTAAACGTGCTTTATGTTGGTTGATATGCCTGGTTGTCTCGTTGTCACCACCCTTACCTGCATTTTGAGACCTTGACCTAACCCGGACCTGACCTAGATTTTTTTTTGTATCGTCGATGAAACTGAAGAGGCTTATCCTCTGGAACACCTGTTTTTATCGTATTTTCTATTCCGAGTTAGAACTGCAGTTTTGTTTTTAAGATGTTATTAGAAATGGGAGTTTTGCTATTTGTAAATACAAAAGTTTTTCTAACTAAATGATGGATAGTACGGTATAGAAATTTAATATAAAGTGATCTAACCTCTTCACATTAGAAATATCTTATCTGCATATACAGTATATATTATGTGCACACTTAGTTATCATGTAATTTTTAGGTGACTAAGTATTCTGTATATGTATACATAATGTAAGTGTATACATTACACACCAAATATGCAAAACAACAGAATAATTCAAAGACAATAATGATATTCTTTATCTACAAAGTGGTATATATCTAATTAATAAGATAGCAAACCAAGTAACAATAACTAAGGGATGCTATTTCATTAAATTGTTTTCAATTTATATAAAAAAGGAGCGTCTCCAGCATGGCTACGAACATACCCCCCGAGGTTATTGATATCCACAACAAGATGGTTTTTGATTTGGGAGAAAATATAACAGGTCCGGAGTTCAAAAAGCTAAAACGTCTTCTAGAGGAGGCTCCACTAACTATGGCTGATAAGAGGAGAATAAAAACAGTGGAAAAACTGTTTACTTGCCTTATCGATAAAACATTTATTTTTTATGGAGACTACGAAAAATTAGAACCAAAACTGAAGTTAGTAAAGCCGTTACTGTGTGAAATCGTAAAGCAGCACACAAAGCAAATCAGCAGAATAATCAATCCGGAAATGGAAAGAGAAACAGGTAAGTAATATTTGTATAGAAGTGTGTAGTTGTGTATGTATTGATGTGTGTTGGGGATATGTGTTGATATTCTACATCTCGTTTTCCTATGAAACTATTTAGTACTGTATATTACACTATTGTTAAACAGAATCCATCAATATAATTATGAAAATATGAAACATATGAACAGATTCTGTATGTTCGTCGAATTTTAACTAGTTTTGTTCGTAGATTTTTGTTTTGTTTTTGAGTTTGTTTTGTTTTTTTCAGTAACAATTACAGTATTGTGTTTGTTTGATATTAGACATATTTAAAGGATAGATGATAAAATGAACCAGTATAATAAATGTAGTAAAAATTGTTTACCAGTATACCATCTTTTTATCAGACTTGCTGTAAACATGAACTAAATTTCAACCAATGACGAGATTAACCAGTGCTCACTATCTATCCATTTTTGTTTGTTTTTTGTTTGTTTTGTTTGTTTGTTTTTTTTAAACAATAAATATTTTCAACTTCTTCTAAACAATCAAAATGCTCATATTGGGTCAGTAGCAGTGCTACCAAAATTGTTCAAATGCATGACCTTGAACTACCTCCAAACATCACTTTCCAAGAGGTAGGTCAAGGTCTTGATATTTGGCAAGTGACATGCTGAAATGAAGGGGCAACTGATATTGTCCTAATAAAGGACATTGAAGTACTTCAATTTTTGTTCAAATGAATTACTTTGATCGACTTTCAAAGCCAAAGTCAAAGGGTTCAAATGTGTTCAAATGTTTAAACAATTTTTCTATAATCAAATAACTAAGAAGCGTAATGATGTCAGGACAATAGTATCCTGGGATAAAGGGTTTGTAGACATGGATGATCTTTACTTACTTTCAAGGATAAAAAGGTTCAAATGTGCGCAATATTGTGCCTTAATAACCAGAAGTTGAAGGTCATGACGTTAAAATACGTTAGCATGCTGGGAAGATCAAAACTTGATCTGCTTTCAAATTCACTGGGTGAACATGAGATTATTGAATCAAAGTTTAAAAGCACCCTATCGGAATACGTCAGAACTCAGGTGACCAATCAGGCCCACGAGTCTGTTGTTTACAGTGAAATCTTATTCAAATCATGATTCGTTTATAGAAGACGAAATGGTTGTCACGATGTACCAGCAGATATATGATACTTGGGAAGGATCTCCGGCAGCATTCGTGGACTGTAATGTTGATCCCGTACCAGAAAGCATTGTGTGGAAAACAAGCAAACGTGCACCACCAAAGAAACGAATTCCTGTTGACAACCGCAAATACTATTATGGTCCGACAGCGCCTACACTTGTGATAAGAAACCCAAACAAAGCCATGGATGAAGCTATCTACCAATGCACGGCAGGAGCCAAAGGAAACGAAGTGGAAGGCGATATCGTAGAACTACATGTGTGTAAGTATAAACGATTATGATTTCATTTGATAATGGTAACGACTTAATTGGTCCTTAAGTGTATTGCTTGGCAAATTAGCTTTGAAGTATTCACCATACATAACCCTATCCTTTTCCTTGAATTATGAATGTATCTCTGTACTTAGCTCGAGTTCTGACCATTTTGACAATAATTGTAACAGCAACGAATTTCTCAAAAATGCGTTGTTTACAAATAATTGGCACAAAATTAGAATTACCTATAAAATGTTGCCTTCCTAGCCATAAGTTTCAAGCCTGAAAATGCGATTGTCAATTTCATCGTGAAATCACCTGAACATTTATGCAACATATTTCGACGAACAAACTGCTGAATATATATGTGAACATTTTGTTTCCTGATCTGCTGACCTGAACGTTCAGGAAAACACACTAACGTGAATTTTCTAATGAAGTCTGAAACAGCGTGTTTTTTCTGAACAGACACCACGCGTTCGTCTCAAACACAATTGTTTTCCTCATTAATTCGTATTTACCTCGGTTTCTTGCTATATCTTTATTTATTTATTTTTACATTCACGGAGATGCATCAGGAAAAATAACATTGAAAATCTTCGAAAATAACCCTTATTCAGCCAAACCTTGTCATAGTTGTTTTCCAATTTAGAAAAGGCAAGTAAAATCAGTGGCACAGTTATTCCCGATATCTCATCTTTTTAAACATGCATCAGATTAATCAAAAGGCACTAAACAGTTTAATATACCTCCTAAGAATTATGTGGATAGAAAAAACGGAGTATGCCTCTGTGTCACTTTATGTTCCTTTTAATGAATTCTTCTTAATAATCAAAGGATTTAGGTTTATAATATTGGGCTAGAGGCATGCTGCGATCAAGGGCTTATGTATTTGTTCAAATGAAGGACTTATATCTATTTGAACTTTAAGGGCCAAATCTTGAAAAAAAATCTTCACAATTACCAAGATGCATTGGACAATGATAAAGGGCTTGAATACATGGCTTTCATCTTTCTTTATATGAATAACATTGACCTTCTCTGACTGCCACAGTGGTCAAATGTGCAGAAATATTTGCTTCTCAATAAGCTTGACATTCAGGGTGAACCCTAAACTTCTCAATAGCTAAATGGTGGTGGTATTTGAAAATTAGCATTCTGCTCATAAGGGAAATCCAGTTTGTTCTAACGAATGGCTTTGACTTGCTTTTAAAAGTCTCCCGAGTCAACGGTTCAAGTGTCTAAACGACTACCCAATAACAAATCGTGAGCTAGCAGCATGCTAGGATATACATGTATGTGTATAGAGCTATTATTACTTTATCTATCTATTTTATTTTATTTATTTATTTCTTTGTTTATCCTTTTTTTTTTTTTTGCAACGTGGGTAAAATATTCTTCTCAATATTGAAACATAAATAGAGAAATGTCTGATATGTTACTTCAACTGAATAGCATTGATCGACATTTAAGTTAGTATGAGTTTTATAATTAAACTCTAATATTTTATTACCTGTAGCCGAAACAGATATGAGTAGAACTACAACCAACATATCCGGGTCAAGTGGCGATCTCCCTCAAAGGTAAAAATTATTTTTGTCGATATGAAATAAACATAACTCAATAGTTCTCGATATATCTAAAAGGACATAGAGCCTGCCAAGATACGCATGTGGGTTAATGTTGCGTCCCGTTTTGTTGCTCATTAGTGTATTCATGTAAAATATACATTGTTGTACATTGTTGCAACTTGTACATTCCAATGACGTCACATTGTTTACAGATCCCGCGTTGTGTCTGCACTGCCTGACACGAAGGTTTAATTCTGTGTTTTTTAGTGTTTTTGTTAGTTTTCTGATAATTCAATTGATCAGGTATGATTAAACAACCCCAATCAATATGAGGTGTGAATGTAATTTTAAGTTTAAACCACATGTTGCGAAAAATACTTCAACTTTCACTTTGTCAGTGCATTCGTGATCGCAGCTTCGATCGGCTGTCATGGCAACGACGAGGACGGTGGTTTCATCACAGTGACGAATTTACAAACTTGCATGTGTACAACCGAAAACTTCTAACTATACCTTGTCTTTGGAAATCATCTGTAAATAATTAATTGAATTAATTACGATCCATTGCATTCGTTTATTAACGTTTGTTCGTTTCTATATGCCGATTTCGATACTTAAAACACTGAAGAGTTCCAATATTGGAGAATGAACATTAACACTTGCTCTATGAATCGTCCTAGAGCACCCGACTACCCTAAATCAATACTTATGAAACAGGTAAGAGCGTGAAGGTAATTGTATGAGAACAACGAAAAGTGCTGTACATTCTTACGAAAATGACAAACATCGTCAAAATTACTTAAAAAGTAGTCAATTAATCGGCACTTCTTCAATTAACACCAGTTTTATAACGCCGCTATGTAACCATACTTGAATAAATAGAAGAATGTACAGCACTTTTTCTCGGTTTCTTAGCACGATGAATAAGTGTATCATATTTGTTTGTACGACAAAATACGTTGGTCGGGTGCTCTGGCCATATTTACCGACCAAGTGTTAATGTAGTCCTTCGTGCCGGTCACGTGACCACGCGAGAACACGAGGAACGACGAAAACATCCCGATAAAGACGTTGGACACCTAACATTAAAATCCGATCAAGAAAACAAACAGAACTAACCGGGAAATCATTAAATATTGAATTTATGTTAAAACATGACGTTTTTTGTTCTTTTTAATTATAAATGCAACATTAACCCACATGCGTAACTATAACAAGAAATATCTTTTAAAAAGATAAATGGCAAAGTTTTAATGCTGGTAGTTATTATGTAAAACTGATGGTGAAATAAATTAACGAACTAAAGCGTTTTAGCACGAATAACAAAATTATATCAGTTTGAATCATTTTTGGTAATGATAAGACTGCATTTGAATCAGGAATATGATTTTATTAATGTGTCTTTTAAAAAGATAATCTACTTATTCAGCTTGCATTCAATCTTATCACATACTTCATCTTGACCAGTAACGCCACCTGTGGCGTCATATCCGGGGTCAAAAGAAAATTATACGGCTATGCCGAAATATAATTTTGCAAGTGAAATACATACAAATTCTTATTCAATATTTGATACTAACATAACAGTCATTATTC
>NW_022979430.1:37878-75344 GCF_902652985.1 Pecten maximus
TTCGCCCCCGTTTAATTTTCGCCATTTTCGCCCTTTGATGATAGGGCGAATTTAAGATGACGGCGAAAATTTCAAGCTCAATTGTAGGATTTACAAGTTATCGTACATACATGTAGGCTACTTGTTGTCGGATCCAAAACATACCCTCGTACTCTCCACGTGTGTTATATCCTATACAATTACAGGCAACACGTGTTATCTATTTACACTAAGTTTATAAAATAGGTAACTGTTTTATTCCAATCTGTGCATATGAAAGAAAATCTAGATATAAATATAGGCCTTGTAAATTTGCGATATCACGTGGAGTTAAATCGAAAATATCGGCTAAGACAGCGAACTAGGTATAGTATATTTGATTTTAAACAAAAGCTTTAAATACTAAGTAACTTTTAAAATCCAAACATGTTTTAAAAGTATGCACACAAATAACTCTCTGCCATTGTGAAGGCTGATTTTATGACTTCACCGTCGCTTGTGGCTTCAATCGATGACAAATGAACAAAAGAAAACACTGGTCAGAAGACTTCTAATTAGTCACGGCACGGTGAACTTACCACTCATCGCGTTTGCTTAAAATCGACCATGCATACCTAATACTATTTGAATCAATATAGGCTAAAGTAAATCTGAACACAGGAAAACGTTGTATATTTCACACCTGATTACATTTCACACCTCAGCGAGATATGCTAAGAAAAGAAAATGGGAGAACTGGATAAATCACGAGTGTTCCGAGTGCAATTGCATCGAGAATTCCGAACGGAATTTTCCGATTGTGAACGAGGAAAATACATTTCTTAAAAGTAGTTTAGGGCGAAATTAAAACGGGGCGAATATCTTTTGTGTTGCTCAAGGGCGAAAATAACCTGGGGCGAAAAATACCAGGTATACAGTATTTGTTTTCGATTCCTTATACAACTGAGAATCTACAGTCAATTTTGGATTAATGGATATGTCACGTTAAGACTGTGTGTACGGCTGAACAGAATGTCGTACTTTGAGTGCAAGAAAAAACAGACCATGTGTTTCGATTGGGAAAGCGTCTTCTTATTCAATTACACACACCTACGTCAAATCAAGGGTTATGTCACATTCTCAAACTGTGAACCAGGATGCTAAAAACGAAACATCTACGTATATCCCTTTCTGACGTCATATGGCACGAGGAAGTACATTGATTTTCAATAAGATCAAGACACGCCGACCACAACAGTTTTTCATGATCTTTATCTAAAAATGAAAAAAAAACCATTAAGTACCTGCCACGTCGTTTCCGTACCGGTATTAACTTAACAAAGCGAGGTTCTCTATCTTGAGAGTGTTCACTGCTTTCGTTTTCTTTATCTGCTTCTGAAATATATTAATTTATTATCATAACAAATCTTAATAATACTGATTTCAAACTTCATACGGAGACCGAAGGAATTTTTAACGTCATAGGTCGATATAGATCCAATGCAAATTAATCAACTGGATTGCAATGCAGGTAAATCTTAGTGAAACGACAGATAGATGCATGTTACAGCTACGACACAAACACTGTCTTCCTTGAAACCAAAACATGACTAGATCATGTAAATATGAAAGTTTAAAAGTATTTTAAAAAGTATTTTTAATACTGAGTCAGATTCGCGAAAAATTAATCTCGCTGAAATTACCCCACTGTTCAAAGCGGGTGTAACGATAAGAATAACAAAAAAAACAAACAAATACAAAAACAATACCCCCCCCCCCAAATAAAAAAAATAAATAAAAAAAATAAAAACAAATAAAAACAAACAAGAAAACAGTAATCAATAAATAAATAAATAAATAAATAAGACAAACAAACAGCAGTTCATCAATGTTTTTGCAACTTACCTGCCATATCCTTGTCTAATGACAGTTTCGTAATGAAGAATTACTCAGTAAAGCATGATAACAATAAATACCTTGGGATTGCTGAGCCAGCTGAAATTCTGGTACAGACGGCTGGCTGCTATAACAATGAAATTAAACATAACAAAATGCGATGTGTTAGTATCAAATATTGAATAAGAATTTGTATGTATTTCACTTGCAAAATTATTTTTCGGCATAGCCGTATAATTTTCTTTTGACCCCGGATATGACGCCACAGGTGGCGTTACTGGTCAAGATGAAGCATGTGATTGGTCAATGTAGCGGTAAATGCAAAATGCATGTATGCAGGTAAAAACGAAACAAAGATAAGATTGAATGCAAGTTGAATAAGTAGATTATCTTTATAAAAGACACATTAATAAAATCATATTCCTGATTCAAATGCAGTCTTATCATTACCAAAAATGATTCAAACTGATATAATTTTGTTATTCGTGCTAAAACGCTTTAGTTCGTTAATTTATTTCACCATCAGTTTTACATAATAACTACCAGCATTAAAACTTTGCCGTTTATCTTTTTTAAAGGATATTTCTTGTTATAGTTATCTTGGCAGGCTCCATATCCTTTTAGATATATCGAGAACTATTGAGTTATCATGTTTATTTCATATCGACAAAAATAATTTTTACCTTTGAGGGAGATCGCCACTTGACCCGGATATGTTGGTTGTAGTTCTACTCATATCTGTTTCGGCTACAGGTAATAAAATATTAGAGTTTAATTATAAAACTCATACTAACTTAAATGTCGATCAATGCTATTCAGTTGAAGTAACATATCAGACATTTCTCTATTTATGTTTCAATATTGAGAACATTTTTACCCACGTTGCAAAAAAAAAAAAAAAAAAGGATAAACAAAGAAATAAATAAATAAAATAAAATAGATAGATAAAGTAATAATAGCTCTATACACATACATGTATATCCTAGCATGCTGCTAGCTCACGATTTGTTATTGAGTAGTCGTTTAGACACTTGAACCGTTGACTCGGGAGACTTTTAAAAGCAAGTCAAAGCCATTCGTTAGAACAAACTGGATTTCCCTTATGAGCAGAATGCTAATTTTCAAATACCCTCACCTTGTGCCATTTAGCTATTGAGAAGTTTAGGGTTCACCCTGAATGTCAAGCTTATTCCGAAGCAAATATTTCTGCACGTTTGACCACTGTGGCAGTCAGAGAAGGTCAATGTTATTCATATAAAGAAAGATGAAAGCCATGTATTCAAGCCCTTTATCATTGTCCAATGCATCTTGGTAATTGTGAAGATTTTTTTCAAGATTTGGCCCTTAAAGCTCATATAGATATAAGTCCTTCATTTGAACAAATACATAAGCCCTTGATCGCAGTATGCTTCTAGCCCAATATTATAAACCTAAGTCCTTTGTTTAATAAGAAGAATTCGTTAAAAGGAACATAAAGTGACACAAAAGCATACTCCGTTTTTTCTATCCACATAATTCTTAGGAGGTATATTAAACTGTTAAGTGCCTTTTGATGAATACGATGCATGTTTAAAAAGATGAGATATCGGGAATTACTGTGCCACTGATTTTACTTGCCTTTTCTAAATAGGAAAACTATGACAAGGTTTGGCTGAATAAGGGTTATTTTCGAAGATTTTCAATGTTATTTTTCCTGATGCATCTCCGTGAATGTAAAAATAGATAAAAAAAAGATATAGCAAGAAACCGAGGTAAATAGGAATTAATGAGGAAAACAATTGTGTTTGAGACGAACGCGTGGTGTCTGTTCAGAAAAAACACGCTGTTTCAGACTTCATTAGAAAATTCACGTTAGGGTGTTTTCCTGAACGTTCAGGTCAGCAGACCAGGAAACAAAATGTTCACATATATTCAGCAGTTTGTTCGTCGAAATATGTTGCATAAATGTTTAGGTGATTTCACGATGACATTGACAATCGCATTTTCAGGCTTGAAACTTATGGCTAGGAAGGCAACATTTTATAGGTAATTCTAATTTTGTGCCAATTATTTGTAAACAACGCATTTTTGAGAAATCCGTTGCTGTTACAATTATTGTCAAAATGGTCAGAACTCGAGCTAAGTACAGAGATACATTCATAATTCAAGGAAAAGGATAGGGTTATGTATGGTGAATACTTCAAAGCTAATTTGTCAAGCAATACACTTAAGGACCAATTAAGTCGTTACCATTATCAAATGAAATCATAATCGTTTATACTTACACACATGTAGTTCTACGATATCGCCTTCCACTTTGTTTCCTTTGGCTCCTGCCGTGCATTGGTAGTTAGCTTCATCCATGGCTTTGTTTGGGTTTCTTATCACAAGTGTAGGCGCTGTCGGACCAAAATAGTATTTGTGGTTGTCAACAGTAATTCGTTTCTTTGGTGGTGCACGTTTGCTTGTTTTCCACACAATGCTTTCTGGTACGGGATCCACTTTACAGTCCACGAATGCTGCCGGAGATCCTTCCCAAGTATCATATATCTGCCGGTACATCGTGACAACCATTTCGTCTTCTATAAACGAATCATGATTTGAATAAGATTTCACTGTAAACAACAGACTCGTGGGCCTGATTGGTCACCTGAGTTCTGACGTATTCCGATAGGGTGCTTTTAAACTTTGATTCAATAATCTCATGTTCACCCAGTGAATTTGAAAGCAGATCAAGTTTTGATCTTCCCAGCATGCTAACGTATTCTAACGTCATGGCTCTCAACTTCTGGTTACTAAGGCACAATGTTGCGCACATTTGAACCTTCTTAACCTTGAAAGTAAGTAAAGATCATCCATGTGTACAAAAACTTTATCCCAGCATGCTATTGTCCTGACATCATTACGCTTCTTAGTTATTTGATTATAGAAAAATTGTTTAAACATTTGAACACATTTGACTCTTTGACTTTGGCTTTGAAAGTCGATCAAAGTAATTTATTTGAACAAAAATCGAGGAACTTCAATGTCCTTTATTAGGACAATATCAGTGGCCCTTCATTTCAGCATGTCACTTGCCAAATATCAAGACCTTGACCTACCTCTTGGAAAGTGATGTTTGGAGGTAGTTCAAGGTCATGCATTTGAACAATTTTGGTAGCACTGCTACTGACCCAATATGAGCATTTTGATTGTTTAGAAGAAGTTGAAAATATTTCTTGTTTAAAAAAAAACAAAAAAAACCCCAAACAAACAAAAATGGATAGATAGTGAGCACTGGTTAATCAAGTCATTGGTTGAAATGTAGTTCATTTTTACAGCAAGTCTGATAAAAAGATGGTATACTGGTAAACAATTTTCACTACATTTATTATACTGGTTCATTTTATCATCTATCCTTTAAATATGTCTAATATCAAACAAACACAATACCGTAATTGTTACTGAAAAAAACAAAACAAACTCAAAAACAAAACAAAAATCTACGAACACAAATAGTTAAAATTCGACGAACATACAGAATATGTTCATATTTTTCATATTTTCATGATTATATTGATTGGATTCTGTTTAACAATAGTGTAATATGCAGTATTAAACAAATATAAAACACACTGATTTGATGTTTCATAGGAAAACGAGATGTAGAATATCAACACATATCCCAAACACACATCAATACATACACGACCACACACTTCTATACAAATATTACTTACCTGTTTCTCTTTCCAATTCCGGGTTGATTATTCCGCTGATTTCCTTTGTGTGCTGCTTTACGATTTCACACAGTAACGGCTTTACTAACTTCAGTTTTGGTTCTAATTTTTCGTAGTCTCCATAAGAAATAAATGTTTTATCCATAAGGCAAGTAAACAGCTCTTCCACTGTTTTTATTCTCCTCTTATCAGCCATAGTTAGTGGAGCCTCTTCCAGAAGACGTTTTAGCTTTTTGAACTCCGGACCTGTTATATTTTCTCTCAAATCAAAAACCATCTTGTTGTGGA
Source organism: Pecten maximus (assembly GCF_902652985.1). Lineage (NCBI taxonomy): Eukaryota > Metazoa > Mollusca > Bivalvia > Pectinida > Pectinidae > Pecten > Pecten maximus. Next base: position 43,719 of record NW_022979430.1, read on the forward strand.
TATCAATAACCTCGGGGGGTATGTTTGTAGCCATGCTGGAGACGCTCCTTTTTTTATATAAATTGAAAACAATTTAATGAAATAGCATCCCTTAGTTATTGTTACTTGGTTTGCTATCTTATTAATTAGATATATACCATTTTGTAGATAAAGAATATCATTATTTTCTTTGAATTATTCTGTTGTTTTGCATATTTGGTGTGTAATGTATACACTTACATTATGTATACATATACAGAATACTTCGTCACTTAAAAATTACATGATAACTAAGTGTGCACATAATATATACTGTATATGCAGATAAGATATTTCTAATGTGAGGAGGTTAGATCACTTTATATTAAATTTCTATACCGGACTATCCATCATTTAGTTAGAAAAACTTTTATATTTACAAATAGCAAAACTCACATTTCTAATAACATCTTAAAAACAAAACTGCAGTTCTAACTCGGAATAGAAAATACGATAAAAACAGGTGTTCCAGAGGATAAGCCTCTTCAGTTTCATCGACGATACACAAAATAAAATCTAGGTCAGGTCCGGGTTAGGTCAAGGTCTCAAAATGCAGGTAAGGGTGGTGACAACGAGACAACCAGGCATATCAACCAACATAAAGCACGTTTAATTACATATTCTGCATGGAAATGAAATATTGTAAGACAGATTATGATATCGACCTTAAGACTTTCTCATTGTCTTCATCAATTGCTTGTTATTTCCCAGCAGCAGCATCTGACACGGAAATCGTGATAATGGCAACACGTCCCAAAATCAACTTGGATATATAAACATCAAAATGAATGAAAGGAAGCATGGCTGCTGCTATCTGCATTTATAATAGACGTCAGATTCTAAGAAATATGGATTCTGAAAATATTGTATCTGACAAATGTGTACTCGTACTGAGGTCTTGTAGACGGCAAACCTGGTTCCCAAGGAAACTCCTGGCAAGGGCAGTGAATAGTGAGAGATATGCTGACCCTATGGAGGATTTTTCTCTCCCAGAATGCCTCATTCAAGATGGCTGCCAGATTTTTCTCTCCTAGAATGCCTCATTCAAGATGGCTGCCAGCATTGGCAGCCATCTTGAATGAGGCATTCTTGGAGAGAAAAATCCTCCATAGATTTCAGCATTTCTCTCTACTGTATTTTGGTTTTCAAATACAGAAGTGACATACCTTTCTTTTGGACTTCTTCTTTCAATATCTGTTGTTGATGATTCATGGTGTATACCAAAAAACATTGGAACCAGATTCATCAGAGGCCTTGGTGATTAAAACAAGATCTCATGACGTTATTGACCTTCGGTATGCTAGTATAGTATGTAAATGGCTTGCCGGGTTGGTTTTCATGACGTTATTGACTTTCGGCATGCTAGTATAGCATGTAAATGGCTAGCCGGGTTGGTTTCCATGGCGTTATTGGCTTTCGGCATGCTAGTATAGCATGTAAATGGCTAGCCGGGTTGGTTTTCACGACGTTATTGACTTTCGGTATGCTAGTATAGTATGTAAATGGTTAGCCGGGTTGGTTTTCGTGACGTTTTGACTTTCGGCGTGCTAGTATAGTATGTAAATGGCTTGCCGGGTTGGTTTTCGTGACGTTATTGACTTTCGGCTTGCTAGTATAGCATGTAAATGGCTAGTCGGGTTGGTTTTCGTGACGTTATTGACTTTCGGCATGCTAGTATAGCATGTAAAATGGCTAGTCGGGTTGGTTTTCGTGACGTTATTGACTTTCGGCATGCCAGTATAGCATGTAAATGGCTAGCCGGGTTGGTTTTCGTGACGTTATTGACTTTCGACATGCTAGTATAGTATGTAGATGGCTAGCCGGGTTGGATTTCACGACGTTATTGACTTTCGGTATGCTAGTATAGCATGTAAATGGCTAGCCGGGTTGATTTTCGTGACGTTATTGGCTTTCGGCATGCTAGTATAGCATGTAAATGGCTAGCCGGGTTGGTTTTCACGACGTTATTGACTTTCGGTATGCTAGTATAGTATGTAAAATGTCATGACGTTATTTGTCGTGTTTTGTCATGTTTTGTCATTTTTGTCATGATTTTGTCATGATTTTGTCATGTTTTGTCATGATTTTGTCATTTTTGTCATGATTTTGTCATGTTTTGTCATGATTTTGTTATGATTTTGTCATTTTTGTCATTATTTTGTCATTATTTGTCTTTATTTTGTCATTTTTGTCATGATTTTGTCATTATTTGTCATGATTTTGTCATTTTTGTCCTTATTTTGTCCTTTTTGTCCTCATTTTGTCATTTTTGTCCTAATTTTGTCCTTAATCTGTCCTTTTTGTCCTCATTTTGTCCTCATTTTGTTCTTTTTGTCCTAATTTTGTCCTTTTTGTCCTAATTTTGTCCTTTTTGCCCTTATTTTGTCCTTTTTGTCCTCATTTTGTCCTTTTTGTCATGTTTTGTCTTTTTTTGTCCTCATTTTGTCCTTTTTGTCCTAATTTTGTCCTTTTTGTCCTCATTTTGTCATGTTTTGTCCTGATTTTGTCATTTTTGTCCTGATTTTGTCATTTTTGTCATGATTTTGTCATGTTTTGTCATTATTTTGTCATGTTTTGTCATGATTTTGTCATGATTTTGTCATTTTTGTCATGTTTTGTCATGATTTTGTCATGTTTTTGTCATGATTTGTCCCGATTTTGTCATGATTTTGTCATGATTTTGTCATGTTTTGTCATGATTTTGTCATTTTTGTCATGTTTTGTCCTGTTTTGTCATGATTTTGTCATGTTTTGTCATGATTTGTCCTGATTTTGTCATTTTTGTCATGATTTTGTCATGTTTTGTCATGATTTTGTCATGATTTGTCATGATTTTGTCATTTTTGTCATGATTTGTCATGTTTTGTCATTATTTTGTCATGTTTTATCATGATTTGTCATGATTTTGTCATGCTTTGTCATTATTTTGTCATGTATTGTCATGAGTTGTCATGATTTTGTCATGTTTTGTCATGATTTTGTCATGTTTTTGTCCTGATTTTGTAATTTTTGTCATGATTTTGTCATGATTTTGTCATGTTTTTGTCATGATTTGTCCCGATTTTGTCATTTTTGTCATGATTTTGTCGTGTTTTGTCATGATTTTGTCATTTTTGTCATGATTTTGTCATGTTTTGTCATGATTTTGTCATTTTTGTCATGTTTTGTCATGATTTTGTCATGTTTTGTTATGATTTTGTCATGTTTTGTCATGTTTTGTCATGTTTTGTCATGATTTTGTCATGTTTTGTCATGATTTGTCCTGATTTTGTCATGTTTTGTCATGATTTCGTCATGATTTTGTCATGATTTCTCATGATTTTGTCATGATTTGTCATGTTTGTCATGATTTTGTCATGTTTTGTCATGTTTTTGTCATGTTTTGTCATGATTTTGTCATGCTTATTTAGTATGCTAACGTGTTGTTTTAACGTGTTGATTTGGTGTTTTAGCATGCTAACGTGCTGTTTTAACGTGTTGATTTGGTGTTTTAGCATGCTAACGTGCTGTTTTAACGTGTTGATTTGGTGTTTTAGCATGCTAACGTGCTGTTTTAACGTGTTGATTTGGTGTTTTAGCATGCTAACGTGCTGTTTTAACGTGTTGATTTGGTGTTTTAGCATGCTAACGTGCTGTTTTAGCATGCTAACATGCTAATTCAACATGCTGATTTGGTGTTTTAGCATGCTAACATGCTGTTTTAACATGTTAGTTTGACACTTTTTAGCTTTTTATGTGTAAAAAGTTTGAAAATATGCAAAAAAATGACTAAAATATGCAAAAAAATGAACAAAAAAAAAATAAGAATATATAGTGAAACTTGCAAATTTTCTGTTGAAAAAAGATTAAGCAAGAAAATTCAAAACTTTGTTAAGAATTCTGCAAAAAATGGTTAAGAATTCTGCAAAAATGACTAAAACATGCAAAAAAAATAACAAAAAAATAGTAAGAATATATAGTGAAACTTGCAAATTTTGTGTTAAAAAAATAAACCAAAAAAATGCAAAATTTGATTAAAAATTCTGCAAAAAATGGTTAAGAAATCTGCAAAAAATGGTTAAGAATTCTGCAAAAAATGACTAAAATATGCAAAAACAAAAAAGGATAAACAGAATTTTTTTAAATGTCATCACTACCTCTTCACCATTAGTTTGTCTATATATAAATCTAAAACACCTGTATATTCTTTCTTACTATACCATAGGTACCAATTTATCCCCAATACATACATTCTATTTACAGGTTTTCTGGGATTTGGATTAACTTTACCTCCTCTGTCATACTCACATGCCTAAATATCATTATTGACTTTTTTCTTCTTTTTGTAGGTGGCATCTGAAAATGAATCTGATGAATTATCACAATACTCTCCTAGAATGCCAATCTTTTCACCAGCATCACCCACCATGCCAACTTCACCACCATCCAGACCATCAAACCAAGCATTGATGAACTCCCCTAGAATGCCAGTCTGATCACCAGTGTCACCTATAATGCCAATATTATCACCAATATCACCTATAATGCCAATATTATCACCAATATCACCTATCATGCAATATTATCACCTGCCAGACCAGCAAACCCTTCATTGATGGACTCACCTAGAATGCCAGTCTTATCACCAGTATTACCTAACATGCCAATATTATCACCAATTAGGCTAACTTCAAACACTTCACAAATTGCTGGAACATCTAACACTTTTGGAGAAGATGGTGATGATGATAATGATGATGAGGAGATTGTGAGTAAATTTTTGAACTCTATATTGTCCTTTTTAGTTCATTTTCAGAAAAGTATATATGATGAACTTGTTAGTATTGTTCATTTTCAGAAAAGTATATATGATGAACTTTTTTTTTTGCATGGTGGGTGATGCTGGTGATAAGATTGGCATTCTAGGAGAGTATTGTGATAATTCATCAGATTCATGTTCAGATGCCACCTACAAAAAGAAGAAAAAAGTCAATAATGATATTTAGGCATGTGAGTATGACAGAGGAGGTAAAGTTAATCCAAATCCCAGAAAACCTGTAAATAGAATGTATGTATTGGGGATAAATTGGTACCTATGGTATAGTAAGAAAGGATATACAGGTGTTTTAGATTAATATATAGACAAACTAATGGTGAAGAGGTAGTGATGACATTTAAAAAAATTCTGTTTATACTTTTTTGTTTTTGAATATTTTAGTCATTTTTTGCAGAATTCTTAACCATTTTTTGCAGATTTCTTAACCAGCTTTTGCAGAATTTTTAATCAAATTTTGCATTTTTCTTGTTTATTTTTTTCAAAACAAAATTTGCAAGCTTCACTATATATTCTTACTATTTTTTTGTTCATTTTTTTGCATGTTTTAGTCATTTTTGCAGAATTCTTAACCATTTTTTACAGAATTCTTAACAAAGTTTTGAATTTTTCTTGCTTAATCTTTTTTTCAACACAAAATTTGCAAGTTTCACTATATATTCTTATTATTTTTTTGTTCATTTTTTTGCATATTTTAGTCATTTTTTGTATATTTTCAAACTTTTTACACATAAAAAGCTAAAAAGTGTCAAACTAACATGTTAAAACAGCATGTTAGCATGCTAAAACACCAAATCAGCATGTTAAATTAGCATGTTAGCATGCTAAAACAGCACGTTAGCATGCTAAAACACCAAATCAACACGTTAAAACAGCACGTTAGCATGCTAAAACACCAAATCAACACGTTAAAACAACACGTTAGCATACTAAATAAGCATGACAAAATCATGACAAAACATGACAAAAACATGACAAAACATGACAAAATCATGACAAACATGACAAATCATGACAAAATCATGACAAAATCATGAGAAATCATGACAAAATCATGACGAAATCATGACAAAACATGACAAAATCAGGACAAAACATGACAAAATCATGACAAAACATGACAAAACATGACAAAAATGACAAAATCATAACAAAACATGACAAAATCATGACAAAACATGACAAAAATGACAAAATCATGACAAAACATGACAAAATCATGACAAAAATGACAAAATCATGACAAAACACGACAAAATCATGACAAAAATGACAAAATCGGGACAAATCATGACAAAAACATGACAAAATCATGACAAAACATGACAAAAATCATGACGAAAACATGACAAAATCATGACAAAACATGACAAAAATGACAAAATCATGACAAAAATGACAAAAACGACAAAAACATGACAAAATCATGACAAAACATGACAAAATCATGACAAATCATGACAAAACATGACAAAATAATGACAAAACATGACAAAATCATGACACATCATGATAAAACATGACCAAATAATGACAAAACATGACAAATCATGACAAAAATGACAAAATCATGACAAATCATGACAAAATCATGACAAAATCATGACAAATATGACAAAATCAGGACAAATCATGACAAAACATGACAAAATCATGACAAAACATGACAAAAATGACAAAATCATGACAAAACATGACAAAATCATGACAAAAATGATAAAATCGGGACAAATCATGACAAAAACATGACAAAATCATGACAAAATCATGACAAAACATGACAAAACATGACAAAAATAACAAAATCATGATAAAACATGACAAAATCATTACAAGATCAGGATAAAATCATGACAAAACATGACAAAATCATGACAATTCATGACAAAACATGACAAAATCATGACAAAATCATGACAAAAATGACAAAAACATGACAAAATCATGACAAAACATGACAAAATCATGACAAATCATGACAAAACATGACAAAATAATGACAAAACATGACAAAATCATGACAAATCATGACAAATCATGATAAAACATGACCAAATAATGACAAAACATGACAAATCATGACAAAAATGACAAAATCATGACAAATCATGACAAAACATGACAAAACATGACAAAATCATGACAAAACATGACAAAATCATGACAAACATGACAAAATCATGACAAAAATGACAAAATCGGGACAAATCATGACAAAAACATGACAAAATCATGACAAAATCATGACAAAACATGACAAAAACAACAAAATCATGACAAAATCAGGATAAAAACATGACAAAATCATGACAAAACATGACAAAATCATGACAATTCATGACAAAACATGACAAAATCATGACAAAAATGACAAAAACATGACAAAATCATGACAAAACATGACAAAATCATGACAAAATAATGACAAAACATGACAAAATCATGACAAATCATGATAAAACATGACCAAATAATGACAAAACATGACAAATCATGACAAAAATGACAAAATCATGACAAATCATGACAAAATCATGACAAAACATGACAAAATCATGACAAATATGACAAAATCATGACAAATCATGACAAAACATGACAAAATCATGACAAAACATGACAAAAATGACAAAATCATGACAAAACATGACAAAATCATGACAAACATGACAAAATCATGCCAAAAATGATAAAATCGGGACAAATCATGACAAAAACATGACAAAATCATGACAAAATCATTATAAAACATGACAAAACATGACAAAAATAACAAAATCATGACAAAAATAACACAATCATGACAAAATCATGACAAAATCAGGATTAAAACATGACAAAATCATGACAAAACATGACAAAATCATGACAATTCATGACAAAACATGACAAAATAATGACAAAACATGACAAAATCATGACAAATCATGATAAAACATGACAAAATAATGAAATAACATGGCAAAATCATGACAAAAATGACAAAATCAGGACAAAAATGACAAAATCAGGACAAAACATGACAAAATGAGGACAAAATGAGGGCAAAAAGGACAAAATTAAGATAAATGAGGACAAAAAGGACAAAATGAGGACAAAAAAAGCACAAAATGAGGACAAAAAGGACAAAATGAGGACAAAAAGGACAAAATTAGGACAAAATGAGGACAAAAAGGACAAAATTTGGACAAAAAGAACAAAATGAGGACAAAATTAGGACAAAAGGATAAAATTAGGACAAAATGAGGACAAAAAGGACAAAATTAGGACAAAATGAGGACAAAATTAGGACAAAATGAGGACAAAAAGGACAAAATGAGGACAAAAAGGACAGAATAAGGACAAAATTAGGACAAAAAGGACAAAAGGAAGACAAAAAGGATAAATTAAGGACAAAAAGGACAAAATTAGGACAAATAATGACAAAATAATGACAAAAATGACATAATCATGACAAATAATGACAAAATCATGACAAAAATGACAAAATAATGACAAATAATGACAAAATAATGACAAAATAATGACAAAAATGACAAAAGCATAACAAAATAATGACAAAAGCATGACAAAACATGACAAAATCATGACAAAAATGACAAAATAATGACAAAAATGACAAAATAATGACAAAACCATGACAAAACCATGACAAAAATGACAAAATCATGACAAAACATGACAAAATCATGACAAAAATGACAAAACATGACAAAACATGACAAATAACGTCATGACATTTTACATACTATACTAGCATACCGAAAGTCAATAACGTCGTGAAAACCAACCCGGCTAGCCATTTACATGCTATACTAGCATGCCGAAAGTCAATAACGTCACGAAAACCAACCCGACTAGCCATTTACATGCTATACTAGCATGCCGAAAGTCAATAACGTCACGAAAACCAACCCGACTAGCCATTTTACATGCTATACTAGCATGCCGAAAGTCAATAACGTCACGAAAACCAACCCGGCTAACCATTTACATGCTATACTAGCATACCGAAAGTCAATAACGTCGTGAAAACCAACCCGGCTAGCCATTTACATGCTATACTAGCATGCCGAAAGCCAATAACGTTATGAAAACCAACCCGGCAAGCCATTTACATACTATACTAGCATGCCGAAAGTCAATAACGTCACGAAAACCAACCCGGCTAGCCATTTACATACTATACTAGCATACCGAAAGTCAATAACGTCATGAGATCTTGTTTTAATCACCAAGGCCTCTGATGAATCTGGTTCCAATGTTTTTTGGTATACACCATGAATCATCAACAACAGATATTGAAAGAAGAAGATGTCCAAAAGAACCTAAAAAGATAAAATCTCAAGAAAATACAAAGAAAGGTATGTCACTTCTGTATTTGAAAACCAAAATACAGTAGAGAGAATTGCTGACATCTATGGAGGATTTTTCTCTCTCAGAATGCCTCATTCAAGATGGCTGCCAATGCTGGCAGCCATCTTGAATGAGGCATTCTGGGAGAGAAAAATCCTCCATAGGGTCAGCATATCTCTCAATAGTGATAGTGTTATTTAAGCACACAGTATTGACCAAATTCTAGGAGGTTATGTCTCTAACCAATTCTAGTTTAGTTAATTCAGTTATTTTGTTAAATAACTAGAACAAATATTTTGAATACCTGCAGACAGGTTAGTACATAATATTTCGGACAAGTTTGAGTTAAAAGGTTGTTTGGTCAAGGTTAAGGTCACTGTTAGAGGAATTTATTGCCAAAATTCTAGCGGCTATCCAACGTCAGGTATCCCATCTTCTTTGTTTAAAAAAAGTCGTTTAAAGATTATAAAATGTCAAAGACACAGTTTTACTTTGTACTTTCAGACATTTATAACACATTTTTGTTGCCCCACGGTATTTATTGACAGTAAGTATGAGATTGTTCTTATGAGGAACCACCGGTTTACGTAATAAATATCAAAGATTGTAATTACTCTAGCGATTTCAAGGGATTTTGATCAAATTTCAGCCAAGCACGCTACAGGCCTAATATCATGACTTCAGGTACACTTTTAAACGTCACAAAATAAATCCTGGAATTGTACCAGACTCACACACATCTTCTGCTGTGCATAAAAATGGGCACACGAATGCTGTGCTGGTGTTCCTGTAAAATGCTTACATGACATTGGATGATCGATGGGTCAAATACAGTAAGTACAATCTCTAGTACCACGGTTTTTTTTAGACTTCGTGACTTTTTACTTCTTACACTAGCGTTCGTGGCTTAAAAAGTATTGTTCTGGGTTTTAACTAAAAAAAAAAAAAAAAAAAAAACAAAGGCAAGTTTCATAAGTTTTTCAAAAGTGCTGTGATTACAAAATACAGATTTATTTCTTTTCTTAAAAATATAGATGTATTTGTACGAAGAATTAATTTGAAATCATGTAATTATGTGACTGTTGGTATATAATCAGGTATTGTGATCAAATGAATTAACAATGGGAAAGTTGAATGTGGAGGAAAACGGCATGCCTACAGGAGCTTTGCCTTTTCAAAATCAAACTGGGGGAAAATGTATATAAGTTTATAAGTAATGTGTTATAAGTGATTAGTGTAGTGTGGTTACTGTTGGTGGACGCAAGTCATGTAATAATCAATTTGAATTGTGACACGAATCTTTTGGAATACAATATTGAACATAACGAAAATTAATTATTATGGTTATTTTGCACCTAACCATCAAGACTTTGACATTTCTTTCGACCACTTTGATCGCCTCCTTATAAATCAACACTTCAGGCCCTTACCATCATTGACGAGTTCTAGAGGTATATATTACTTATATATTACTGTATCTAATCCTTAATTTGTTTGCAAATGTTGAAAATAAAAGAAAATAAAATACCGTAATAATCTAGAATTAAACGGTATATTTCTTAAGAGATTCTGATATCTAACAAGTTAGAAAATTTTGGTAGGGGTAGGTAAATTGGGATTTCATTTAGTTAATATCGCTTTTTCTAATACTGCACGCTACAAACATAAACATCAACAAACACGCGCTCATAAAAATGTATCTTACCTTATCGGAGGATGCGGTCACATAGAACTCTTAAGAATCGGTTTTATATCCTCTACTAAAGCCTACACAACTTCACGAATATATGCAAAGACATATCATAGTTCTCGGTCAGGTTTTACGGATTGACTCATCATGGGATTTTCACTCACGCTCACACTTGCTCAGCTACTTGTTCGCCCTTGTCGTTGATCTGCAATGACAAAACATTATCTATAAATAAGGGGGTCGTTGGGGCGATACGGATAATTCGAATATCCCTTCAATCATTTCGAAACATTCTTATTATTAGCACTCAATATATTTCCTTGTTCATAATTCCATTCAGTTAAAACAATATTTTCTTCCAGTGACATGAGTTTATCTTCTATTATACAACAATGAGTCCCCTTTACCCAATTGTGACAAATATCAGAACACCGACACACATATACATGTACCTGTATACAAATACAAACATCTGCCTACCTACACACTCATACCAGTAAACACATGTAAATATCCTTATACCCAAATGCACATATCAGCATACCCATATCAACAATTTCAGTATGCCCAAACACAATTATCAGTGGACGCATATACACATATCAGTATACCTATATAAACATATAAACAATCTTCAAACATATCAGAATAACAATACACATATAACAAACAAATATATCTGTTAACCCATTAATACATAACACATTACCTGTACAGGCATGAAGTTCTCCACACCAAACAATACTGGTCACACCGCCATATTATTCCCGTTAGAAATTTTTGCTAAAACTCCTAAATAATATCCACAATTACCATAAGGGTTCTCCAGAAGGTGGTAAAATAGTCTTTCCAGCTATAACGTGGGGCATTTCTCATTTTAAAACAACCCGACTAGGTATCAGGACAGTGTATATTCTACATACGTGCGTTATCTCCTCGTTAGATGTAACGGAAACGTCACAGAGGTCCTCGTATATCAACGTACCCAACCAGGTAGTAAAAAACATATAGAATTGGCTTGATTAGTGTGCAATAGTGCATGCAGAAACAGTATGCGTTTTTTTTTCAACGTATTTTAGTGTTTAGACCATTGGATTGCATTGGGCACTTTTTAACAACTTTTTAAAGCACTCACCACAAATATATATTACAAAGATAATGCTAGCGATACAGCGGTGTACTTATAATGATTATAAAGAAAGAAAAGCAAAGGAGAATGACAGGAGGAAAAACAGATCTAGAGATCTAAGAGTAAGATGCTAAATCAGGATATACAACAAATTAGAGTTCTTAAACAATGTACACAATATATATCTTTAAATCGCTTAATTAAACCTATTTTTTAAACTTATGCATGTCACATTCTAGCTATACATGTAATACACGTCAGTATTCCGTTACACCCTCCTACAGGTAAAACTATTTTAGGATATTGTATAGCGTTCTACTTTATTATTGAACGCTAACTGAAGTGAGTATTTTAATCGTGAACCGCATGTGTTTTGATAAACAAGGTGAAAATGAATAAAATAAAATAAATAAAATAAAATAATCAATGAATTAATAGATAAATAAATAAGTGTAGCGTTCTACTCCAGAAACATTATTTTATTAACATACCCATGACGTCAGAACACACATAAATTCCACTCTGAAACATTCTCTCAGCATCAACGATAATGTCTCACATATTTCCACAGGTAAATGCATATTTCTAATGCTTAAGTGTACACTCCATTGTAAAAATTGCACAAAGTAAATCCAATAGAAATTCAAGTTACACAAGAAATATCTTTAAAAAAAATAAACAGCGTAGTTTTAATGCTGGTGGTTATAATGTAAAACTGCTGGTGAAATAAATTAACGAACTAATTAATAAATGCGCAGTTTCAGCACGGATAACAAAATTATATCAGTTTGAATCATTTTTGGTGATAATAAGACTGCATTCGAATCAGGAATATGATTTTATTAATGTGTCATTTGAATAGATACATCCACTTATTCAGTTTGCATTCAATCTTAATTTTGTTTCGTCTTTAACTGCATATCTGCATTTTGCATTTACCGCTACATTGAAAAGTGAGACTAATTATAGATCACTTATAGGAAAAAAGACAGATTATAAAAGATATGAGGTAAGAATTAAAAGAGAATATCAGAGACAAGAGGGTGATATGATGGAATACCTTAGAAAACATAATCCAAAACATTTTTATAAATTCTTCGGCAATCGGCGATCAAAAATACATAACAAAATTTCAATTGATGATTTCTTCCTACATTTTAAAAATCTCGCAGGTCAAAGTAACACAGCGAGTGAGCAAGGTAATATTGACGATGATGAAAACAATATGTCTTGTGTATTTGAAGAATTGGATGTAGATATCACCGAGCAAGAGCTGTTATTAGCTATACGTAAATTGAAAAGAAACAAAAGTTGTGCCGAGGATAAAGTACTTAATGAACTTTTTATTGATTGTAAAGATATACTGTCTCCATTTTTTATTAAACTTTTTAACTCTATTTTTCAATCGGGGATATTTCCAGAGGCTTGGTCTACTGGTGCTATTACACCTGTTTTTAAGAAAGGTGATGCTGATAATACAAATAACTACAGAGGTATTACTCTTGTTAGTTGTATGGGTAAGTTGTTTACATCCATACTGAATGAGCGTTTAGTCAAGTGGAGTAATGAGAATAATATCATAACAGATGCACAATTTGGTTTCAGAGCTAATCATTCTACCGTAGATGCAATATTTGTACTTCAAACATTTATTAACAAGTATTTAAATAAAAAGAGCGGAAGGTTATACTGCTGCTTTGTCGATTACAAGAAAGCGTTTGATCTTATTGAAAGGTCTCAATTATGGAGTAAACTAATAAGACAAGGTGTGAGGGGGAAAATGTTACGAGTCATTCAATCATTATATAATTCAGTTAAATCTTGTGTGAAACATAACGGTTATTACTCTGATTTCTTCTCCAACACAATCGGTCTCTTCCAAGGAGAAATCCTCTCCCCGATTTTGTACTCATTATTTGTAAATGACTGTGAAATGCATTTTATTAGTGAATGTTGTCCATCAATTGAACTTAACTTAATCAGTATTTTTCTTCTTATGTATGCTGATGATACAGTGTTATTTGCTGACTCTCCAGAGAATTTGCAACAGGTCATAGATGCTCTCAAATCTTATAACAATAAATATATTCTTATTTTGAACACAGACAAGACGAAAATAATGGTCTTTAGAAACGGCGGGAATATTAAAAATAACGAAAAGTGGTTTTACAATGAAACTGAACTACAAATTGTAGACCAATTCAATTATCTAGGGATGCTTTTCAATTATAATGGTAAATTTTATGTTACCCAAAAGCATGTGGCTGAACAGGGCAATAAAGCATATTACGCTATATATAATAAGTTCAAAAATCATGATTTTAACATTAATACCCAATGTTCTGTGTTTGACACATATGTAAATAGCATACTTAGTTACAGTGCCGAGGTATGGGGTTTCCACAAAGCCTTAGATATTGAAAAGATACATATTAATTTTTGTAAAAAAGTACTTGGTGTGAAAAAAAGTACATGTAATAATTTAGTATATTGTGAACTCGGAAGATTACGATTGTCAACATTCAGAAAACTTCGTATAATTAAGTACTGGTTGAAACTGAGAAATTCATATAATTGTATATTAAGAAATTGCTATGAGGAAAGGATAAGATCAAATGACAGTTGGATTTTAAACATAAGAGCAGAATTAGATAAATTAGGATTATCTTATCTTTGGAACAATATAACATGCAATGATAGGAAAGCTTATAAAATTATTGAAAATAGATTTTACGACGTTTATCGTCAAGAACTTTTATCAAACATACAAGCAATTCCAAAGGGTTTTCTATACCGACATCTTATCGATAATTTTACACTACAATTTTATTTAACTAAACCTATTAGTAGTTCTTACCAAAAGAATATAGCACGTATTAGACTTAGTTCACACAATTTAAATATTGAACAAGGACGGTATAGAAACCGTCCTAGAGATCATAGGATATGTGAAGTATGCAATTCTTATGATGTTGAGGATGAATTTCATTTTCTTCTAAGGTGTAACTGTTATACTGATTTAAGGCAAAAGTACATTAAGTCATATTATTACAGACGTCCCAGTGTTTTTAAGTTGATCCTTCTATTAAATAACCGGAATATTGGATAATTAAATAAGTTAGGCAAATATATATCTTTGTGTTTTAAGCGCCGAAATAATTATATCTAATTTTGCCTCAAGATAGGTTGATACAAACATATCAGACCTGTACTTTCATTTAAATTTTATATCAGTTTAAAAGACATGTCGAATGGTTGAGATTGTATAATTATAGGATAAAAGGTATATATCAGTGTACTTCCTGTCTACAAATCAGTGGTCCTTATAAAGCTAATATGTAAAATTGTATATGTATATAATTAAAGTAAGGATTGGCACTATTTACCGTTTCTATAGTACTAGTATACTATATCATGCTTGTATTATCAATGAAACATATTGTATACTATATTACTTTATTATGCATTTATGATAAATGTATATGAATATTATCTATACTTAATAAATATGTCAGCGTTCATATAGATTTTATCCTGGGGCTTATATCGAGGATTTGTATGAAGAATTTCTTTTAAAAAATCCTGAAAATGTTGTGGTCAACGTAGTGAATGTTAAAATATCAGTGCATAAACACTGTGGTTATCATTTAATATGAATTTAAGTAAATGTAATGCATTGTGCTATTTTTTAATGATATACCATGTAATGTGTTCTTCTATATCAAGATATATATATATTCTTGATTGATATAATGATATGATTGTCCATCACTATCTGTACTATTGTATTACTATATATGTATATGTCTACTCTCCAATGTGTCTTGTAACACAGGGAAATAAAATAATCTGAATCTGACCAATCACATACTTCATCTTGACCAGTAACGCCACCTTTCGCGTCATATCTGGGGTCAAAAGAAAATTATACGGCTATGCCGAAAAAGATGCGTGGAGTAAATCCCAAAGTTAAAGTTAATCTCTTCCACTCTCCTCTCTTTCACCCCTCATATACCACTATCATACTGCACTCTCATTGGCTAGCATCCACTCATCCGACCTACACTGGCTCATCATACACTTTGATTGATCAATCTCGACTCCTATCGCTCCTCCGACCTATTTACAACTGGCTCCTCACTCACTCTGATTGGCTACACACTAAGTTATATTTAGGATATATTACTATATTTACACGAGCTTTACGCAACCTCTCTATCACACAGCACTCTAATACACAGCTCCCTACTACTAATTCTGTAAACAACTCCTTATATGGAATAACACTAAATCTTCTACTACAATAAACAATAACACATATAAACTCTAACATTTCTAACCATTTCTAAATAATATAAGCGGGAAATATATTTCCACGCTACATAAGTAAATAAAAATGAACCTTTTTTATTCACGGGAAGCCCACGTCTAGTTGACAACGTGATTATGCAAATGAAACCAATAACAATTATTTTGTTTTAAATAATTAGACGTTGATATAGCTCTTATAAAATAAATGTTGTAAAATGAAATTGTAAAATACTAAAAATAATACACAGTATATACATTTGAAATTCAAATAAAAAAAAAAAGTATTCATAGTTAAAGAACGTATTGGATTAAAGCATTGCATTAGTTTTTAATTGTGAAAATGGGGAAAAAAGGGAGTTAAAAATAATATGCAGAGCTGATTATCATTGTTGGCGAACCAAATTCAGACCCAAGTTTAGCCCTGCAACGGGATATATACAACCCAATTCATGGCATGCCCACAGGGACTTGGCATGAATTCCTAGCCCACGGTCCACGGTATGTATATGTATGATACTATAATATATAAATATATTGACCATGAGTTGGGAATTGGAGGGAAGTCCCTGTGGGTATTCCTTCACAGTGATAATCAAATATTCCCGCGGTTCGATAAGTATAGCGGGAATAATTTGTCTCTGTCGGCACGGATATGCAGATGTTGCACGTGCGGTGACGTCACAGTGGCCTACGTGTATCGGGTACACAGGTATGTGTGTCATTCCTAGCCGCCGTGCCGTACTATACGGTCATGCTATTTTATTACTTAGTCTACATAACTAGTTTTCTCAACATGTCCACGGAAGATTTTATCACGGCCCACGTCAAAGCGGCCGTAGAAGAGTCTCAGAACGAGATAGTTTCTAAGATGAGCGCTTTAATTTCGAGTAAACTAGACAGTTTTGAAAGTAGAATAAGCGATAATTCAGAGGCGCAACTGTCGAGGATTCAGCGAAACATTACAGAATATCACAAGTTCTCTAGAAAGAGTTGCGAAGACCAGTACAAATTTAACATGAAAGTGAAGGGCAAACTTTTGGAAGCGGAACATTTGTCCACCACAGAGCCACACGCGTCCAAGGCCAAAATATTGGAAGGTATAGGCTTGATAGACTATAGGCAAAAACTTGTTAAGTTAGCCGATACCTCAGAGTGTGCTTGGAAGGCCGTGGAGGAATACGTAGCCAATCCAATTGCATCCGATTCTGATGACGAACGGAAGATGGATCGAGCTAGAGCCAGGGCCAACAGAAAGGCCAAGGATTCGAAACAAAAGTAAAATAAGGGAAGAGGACGTCACACGCCTTATGGAGACCAGCGACAGCGGCCCACCTACAATCTCCCGACAGGAAACGTCCATGATAATTTCAGGGGAGGCCCTCTGCGGGGTATCAACAAGCCTGGGAATTGTTTTGCCTGTGGAAAGCCGGGACACTGGCGGGTTGACTGTCCTATGTTGATGGCAGCAGCTATGACAGCCAGTAGCAATAAGATAAGTAATGTTTTGATTACTAAGCATGAACAGATCGTAGATAGCGATCACGGGCGTAAGAGCGGTGTTTGTAAGTTGAATAGTATGTCGATTCCGTCAACGACAGACGAGTTAGACGTATCAAATACTGCTGTTTATGAAAGGTCAGAGTCCAAAGTCAATGGAATTTTTCAAATATCTCCTGTCGGCAGGTTAAGAGATTGTTTTGATTTTTGGAAAAGCACAGGCGCATGTGACGCTGTATTATCGGTTGTAAGCGATGGTTACAATATTCCTTTTCGCGAAATCCTTCCATCTGTTATGCTATTGAATAATAAGTCATCGCGGGATAATGCGTTTTTTGTTCAAACTGAAATTGAAAAATTGCTAAAATTGGGATGTATTTCGGAGGTTACAAACGTGCCATTGGTTGTCAACCCGCTGACGGTAGCATATGGCAGGCCCGGCAAGCCACGCCTCGTTTTAGATTGTCGGTATATCAATCTCTATTTACATAAGTTCAAGGTCAAATTCGAGGACGCCAAGGTTGCTAGAGAACTTTTTCAACAGGGAGATTATTTGTTTACATTCGATCTAAAATCTGCCTATCACCACATTGAGATTTTTGCGGATCACAGGAAGTTTCTGGGTTTTCATTACCATTTTGCTAGTTGTACACGTTATTTTGTGTTTAATGTGTTGCCTTTTGGTATAGCCACGGCCGGCTATATAATTACGAAGGTTCTTCGCGAGGTGGTTAAGCACGTGCGTAGTATGGGCTACAAGCTAGTCATGTATCTTGACGACGGGATTGGCGGAGAGGCAACCGAGGGCGGAGCTAGCGATGCGAGCTCTTACGTTATGCGCTCATTGGTCAGTTTCGGTTTTATCATAGCACACGAGAAGTGTCAGTGGGTACCGTCACAATACGCCACGTGGTTAGGTTACACGTGGCTGATGTCCGTGGGCGTGGTTAGAGTAACGGATGAAAGGGTACAGCTTTTGTTGGCTCAGTTGTCGGACATAATGACACGGGTCAAAGAGAAAGGTCATTCAATGTTTACCGCTAGGTATCTCGCTAGCGTTGTAGGGCGTGTGATATCGATGCAAAGCGTGGTTGGTACGATGGCGCGTTTACGTACACGCGAGTTATATAAGTGTGTATTGTCCAAGGCTAGCTGGAATGCCTATGTTGTGCTCAGTAGTGGGGCATTGGAAGAGATATCATTTTGGTTGTTGAACATAGAAAAATTGAACGAGAAAGGTTGTAGTCTGAAAGAAAACAGAACTTGTAGCGCTATTGTTTGCACAGACGCGTCTGGTACTGGTTACGGGGGGTTCGTTAAGCCATGTAAGAGCCCTTTGGAGGGTATTGAAGTTGGCGCAGGTCAAGACGATTATGTCGTAGATGACAGGACCCCATGGGCGGGGATCCCTTTGGAGGGGTATGATCATGATTATTTGAGAGACGTTTTTCCTTTGGAGGATTTGTCTATTGAAGTTAGTGCCCCTTTGGAGGGGAAATGGGCCATGATTAGGCCGAGAAATGTTTCTGGTGTCCAGTGTGTTTACGATGATAGGGTAAGTACAAAAGCAAATGCTATAACGGGCACATGGGGTACGTCCGAGAGTGTACGCAGCTCAACATGGGGGGAACTCGAAAGCATGAAACGTGTACTGTTTAGCGTTGTTGACGATATAAAAGGTCAGCACGTGCAGATGCTTTCGGACAATAAGAATGTAGTTTCTATTCTTAAGGTAGGTAGTAGAAAACCTGATCTTCAGGCGGTTGCTTGGGAGGTGGGAGATTTTTGTGAGACTAACAGTGTAAGTATAAGTACACAATGGATACCCAGACGACTGAATAACACTGCCGATTGTTTGAGCAGATGTACGGACAGCGATGATTGGTCGGTACAGAGGTGGGTATTCGATTTGTGTGAGGCCTCATGGGGGCCACATGATGTAGATAGGTTCGCTGCGGATTACAATGCAGTGTGCGACAGGTTCAACTCGCGCTTTTGGTGCACGGGTACTGAAGCAGTCGATTGTTTCGCTGTACAATGGGGATGTTTGAATAATTGGATTGTACCTCCACCAAGGCTAATATGTAATGTTATTGACAAGATGTCAAAGGAACTGTCACGTGGTACATTGATAGCCCCTATGTGGAAATCTGCTCCATTTTGGCCTATTCTCTGTGTAAGTGAGAATACTTTTGACAGTTTTGTTGTGGATTATCGGATATTATCGAATACAAATATTACCACGAAGGGTAGGGGAATAACGGTGTTTTCGGCAAGGCTGTCCTATGTTTTGACATGATCGCTTTACGTTTGGAGTCTAAGCTGGGTGTGTTTTCACGTTTTTCGTTATTTGTTTATCAGGCATAGGACTACATATGACGATTGAGCGGATGATGAAAGCTTCCGGAGTTACGGAGGGTTCCCCGCTGTACAAGCATGTTGCTGGGTTGGGAGACAGGATGTTACAGAGCAAGAGTGACAACACGAACGTTAAATACTTTGGTGCTTTCAAACGATGGGAGCGTTTCATTACATCACAAGGATTCACAGCATTACCCGCTAATGCCATCCACATTTTGCTGTACCTGAACAGTCTATTGTCTAACGGGTCCTCATTTTCTGTGCTTTCCTCTGCAGTGTATGCTATTAAGTGGGCGCATAGCGTGAACGGTCATCAGGATCCGACGACGAACATTTTCGTTCAAAATTTGTTGGAGGCCTCAAAGCGTACAACTAAGAAACCAGTGTGTAAAAAGGACTCTGTTACCAGTGACATTTTGATTACGCTTTGTAACATTTTCTCAGAATCTATTGATTTGTTAGTTGTCAGAGATTTAGCCATAATATTGCTTAGTTTTTCAGGTTTTCTGCGATATAACGAGCTCAGCAATCTACGTTGTTCCGATATAACGTTTTCGGACGATTATTTCACACTTGTAGTGCGTAAAAGCAAAACAGATCAATACCGTTTCGGTAACGAAGTTGTGATTAGCAAAGGCGACACGGTTGCGTGCCCGTTTGTAATGTTATCTAAATATGTCCGTATTGCCAACATTGACACAGAATCTGACGAGTTTCTGTTTAAGCCGGTTTATAGATCGGGTTCGATTTGTGGTTTGATTCGTAAAAACAAACCTTTTAGTTACACGGGTGCCAAGCAGGCCATTTTGAAACGGCTAAGTTTTGTTTCGGAGGGTAGGAATTTCGGCCTACATTCTTTAAGGGCAGGAGAGGCCAGTACGGCGGCCAATAATGGTGTTAATGATAGATGTTTCAAGCGTCACGGGCGTTGGCGCAGTGAGTCTAGTAAAGATGGCTATGTCGCGGATTCAATCGAGAAGCGGTTAAGCGTAACGAAAAAATTAGGAATTTAATACATTGGTTTATACATATAGGTACTTCGGAACATGAAAAGTTTTGTTTGTGTGTTTTCCAAATGGTTTTTTTTGCGATATATATCGAATATAGTTCAGAAAATTGTAAGGGTTTTTTCACCTAATAATAGTAAGGATATGAGGCATTTTTCCGACTTGTATTTTTTCCCTTTCTTTGTTATTCCTATACACGGCGGGCTAGTCGGCAAATGGTATTTGCGTGTTTGTTGTTGCATTAAGTAGAGAGGAGACTCAAATATTCCCGCGGTTCGATAAGTATAGCGGGAATAATTTGTCTCTGTCGGCACGGATATGCAGATGTTGCACGTGCGGTGACGTCACAGTGGCCTACGTGTATCGGGTACACAGGTGTGTGTGTCATTCCTAGCCGCCGTGCCGTACTATACGGTCATGCTATTTTATTAAGTTTTGTTGTTGTTGCTGGTTTATTATAATTTAGTATCATTTTTGGTGATATATGGTGTGTGTTCTGTATTCACATTATATAGGGTTTATTCGTCGGGCCTAGTAAAAATCCAGCAATTGAGATCTTAAGCATTGAGGGCTGGTGCACTTCCTGCTATCCTGCATTACAGGAGTTTCAGGTTGGGTGGCTCGCTTGGTTTCATTTAGGCCATTATGTTAAGAATTGTATCAGTATTTGTAAAAAAAAAAAAAAAAAAAAAAATCATGATTGTAGATTTGTTCTTCATGGAATTGTCAGAGGATTTTCATTATATTGTTAGGTATCGTACCATTCATACTGATACTGTTTTTGAATAAACTCCGGCTACGGCTATACACGGCGGGCTAGTCGGCAAATGGTATTTGCGTGTTTGTTGTTGCATTAAGTAGAGAGGAGACGTCATGTGATGTACGTATCTAATGGAAGATACCAACAATGATATTCTTATCTCTGTACGACCCATCAAAGTTAAGCAGTTTCATTGAACTTTAAAAAAATGTTTACTTCCTACAAATTTACTGAACTTTCACGCACTTAATAGTTTTGATCAACTCGCTAATTGCAAAATGCTGACATATAGATGTACATAATGATAATAGATTGTGTATGTCGTAAACTTTTTGTAACAGCATTGTCCAGTTTTATTTTGGATGTATTTGTATGTATAATTATCAGGAGGTGGAAAATTTGACCAACATGATATGTTTTGGTGAGTTCTGTACAAGGTAAAATACTTTCCCTGGGGATCGCGATTATTGTTACGGTTTTGACAAAGAGTTCGAACATTATGAACCAAGAGATGGCTTAGTGAGTTATCGAACATGAATAAGTACAGGGCATTTTTTGAGAATCATACGCAAAATAGATTAACTTAAAGGTGGCGTCCTCAAGTCCATCCTGTACAGCATCCCCCTCCCCCACAAACACCCCAACCACCAAGCGTCCCGCCTCCTTCGCCCTTCAATCACAACGTTATATGAATGACCGTGTGTTCCGTTGTACTTACGCCAAAGATTTTAACACATCAGTCAAGATACAGAGTTACTCGTTATACTTACTCTTTCTGTATTATCGTATTTATTTAATAGTTCAAACTTTCCTTTTTCGTTAAAATAAATATTAATTTTTATTTGTTTTTTTCACAATCTCCATTCTTTGTTAATAATTCTTAGTAATTAAGTTACGTATTTAGTTAATTTGGGTCAATTATATAGCCAGGGGGACCAACTTTGATGGCACAAAGCAACATATCGGTAAGTAGTCTCCAGGTGTAAAAATAACCCTACGGGAAATGAACATTGCTTGAATTCCTACCTTTAAACAGTATTCCTACACCTGTTATCCCAGTCGTCACACCATTTGCACAAATGCAAAGACAAATGAATATCATCGTTTTAAAATTAATCAAGTAATACCTCACACAGCTGTTTCGTCTTTCTATGGACTGCATCACTGTTGACCTTTAGTTGAGTGTTTGCCCCTGGGAAGAATGCCTTTGTTCTGTCCTCTGACAAGAGTTTCTTAAAATAGTAGTCTCCTGCTTAGCGCTTAGTATTTTTTGAAGTTTGGTTCGACCGTTGTCTGTATGCTGTGACCGGGTGGTGTGTCCTGCTTGGTGTCTCCGGAAGTACACTTCAGTGAGATAGCACTATAAAATCGACATCAGATTGGAACTATAACAAGGAGACAGACACGAACACATCCCGAAAACATACACTTATATCGTACATAGGGGGGGGGGGGGGGGGCCATCCTTAAGTGGCAATAGCCGTTAACAGAACGTTAACAAATAGTGGGAAATAAAAACTTAACAATTTATAACCCTTTTAAGATATTGATTTAACGGCCGAAATGGCCATGATTTTCCGCAATATTCATAGGATATAGAAACATAATTCCTCTATAGCTATAACAGTTAAATCGGTCAGTCACACATTGCTGATATGAAAATTCCATAGCCTTGAAGGGGTGGGGGGAGAGGTTAGCATCCCCTTCTGTGAGAGCAATGGCGAAATTGCCACACTGTTAAGATAAAGGCAAGAAACAGCTGTTGCTGCCCTCGAATGACTTCCTGGTAGCAAGTAAACTCATTATTCGAATTGTCTGACATGTACTCTCTCTCTCTCTCTCTCTCTCTCTCTCTCTCTCTTCACCAAAAATGATTCAACCTGATACAATTTTGTTATCCGTGCTGAAACTGCGCATTTATTAATTACATCGTAGTTCGTTAATTTATTTCACCAGTAGTTTTACATTATAACCACCAGCATTAAAACTATGCCGTTTATCTTTTTTAAAGATATTTCTTGTTCTGGTTTTCTTATTTCTTTTTCTTCTTTGGGGGCATGAAGGCAGATGTACGCCTTCACAGCACTCTTATGAATCATTCCACAATGTTGAATATGACTTCAGCACACACATATAGTGTCCATTTTCCAAAAAACAGCGTAGCGCTAGGTACCCGCGTCCACACTGTCCGCCAAGCACGTGCAGTCTACCATCAGGGGCCAGTTGTTCAAAAGGTGATTAGGCTAATCACATTTTAACAACATTTTTCAAATCCTGATACCTGATACCTCTTCTTCGACGTCGCTGGTTAGCTGATATCAGCTAATTCTGACGCATCTTGTAGGAATAACTCACTGTTACCGGTTGCGCATCATAAAAAACTTGGGTAAAACTTAAAAGGTACTTTGTGCCAATGTCTATTTAGACGATTTTTAAAAGCATTTAGAGTGGGGGCTTCTACTACTGTACTGGGGAGTAAATTCCACGAATCCACCACTCGTCGACTAAAAGTTCCCTGTGTGACTGTCGTTCTGCTCTGTTTTTTATATAGTTTTTTGGAATGTCCTCTGGTATTAGTTTGTGCCATCGTGAAGAGCATGTTTTATCCAATATGTCTATATTGTTTAGTATTTTATAAACGTCAATGACATCATTGCGTTTACGTCTGTATTCTAGTGTTGGTAGCCCAAGATTTTTTAGTCTTTGGTGATATGGCAGATCTTTTATGGAGTGTACTCTTTTTGTGGCTCGTCGTTGGACATTTTCAATGGCTAGTTGGTCTT
This sequence comes from Pecten maximus, assembly GCF_902652985.1. Lineage (NCBI taxonomy): Eukaryota > Metazoa > Mollusca > Bivalvia > Pectinida > Pectinidae > Pecten > Pecten maximus. Next base: position 68,444 of record NW_022979430.1, read on the forward strand.
TCCTTAGTGATGGTGACCAGACTTGTGTTGCATATTCTAAATTTGGTCGGATCAGGCTTTTATATAGCGATAGAAACATGGTTGTGTTCATGTACAGAAAAGTTCTAAAGATTAGACCCAGAATACTATTTGATTTACTGACTGTTTGGCTAATGTGTTGACTAAATTTCAATTGATTGTCAAAGGTCACCCCTAGGTCTTTTTCTTTTGCTACTTTCTCAATTTGATTGTTAGGAGGAAAGTGGTATGTGGGGTTTTGGGCTTGGTGTCCAATGTTTAGGTGCTTACATTTTTTTGTATTTAAGGACATTTTCCAGTCTATGGTCCATTGTACTATGTTGTTAATGTCTGATTGGAGTTCTGGTGATGCTGTTGCATTTTTGTTGTTTCTAAATACTAGTAGCTTGGAGTCGTCAGCAAAAAGTTTCATAACACTATGATGGACTACATCTGGGAGGTCATTAATGTATATTAAAAACAGAACAGGGCCCAGTACACTACCTTGGGGCACACCACTAGTTACATCTACCAGACTGGACATTTCCCCTTGAATGATTACACGTTGTTTTAGTCCTGTGAGGAAGTCCTGTAGCCACATTAGTACATTCCCAGGGATCCCGTAGCCTTGTAGTTTTTTCAGCAGACGTTTGTGTGGGACTTTGTCGAATGCTTTGCTGAAATCCAGATATATAGTATCGACATTTTCTCCTTTATCCACTGCATCAGCCCAGTGTTCCAGTACCTCAAGTAGGTTTGTAGTACGTGAATCATCGTCATCTGGTTTGTTAAATACAGTGCCGAAATAGTTGTTTAGTTCTTCAGGAGTTTCTTGGTGGGAATTGGTGATAGATCCGTCAGTTTTTTCCACGTTGGTTACAGACATACCTGTTCGAGTTTTTTCTTTTACGTACTTCCAGAATAGCTTGCTGTTGTTATTGATGTTTTCTGCTAATGTTTTTTCGTGCTGATAGTGAGAATTCCGGATCTTGTTGGTTGCGACGTTCCTAGCTAGTTTATAGGAATTGAAATTCTCATCCGTCTTACAGTGAAGATATTTTTTCCATTTTTGTTTTTTTAATCGAATGTATTTTTGGGCCTCTGTATTTAAATGAGACTTCCATCTGGATTTGTTCGGAGATGTCTTCTTCACGGGTATTTTGTCTTCTATTAGTATTGTAATGGTTTCAAGAAAGACATTCCAAGACTGATCCGGTGACTTGTCTTCTAATATTATGGGCCAGTTTATTTTGTCTAATTCTTCACGTAAAGAGCGTATTGCCCCTTAAAGTAGTTTCTTTTTTCACAATGTGTTGTTGGTATTTGACGTGCAATGATAACGTTAAAACTAATTACAATGTGGTCGCTCTTCCCAATTCCTGGTAGGTAATTGATATCTTCGACCATTCCTTCCTCGTTTGTAAAAAAGAGATCTAGTAAAGACGGTTGTTGATTTTGTCTATATCTCGTGGGTTGTAGTACGTGTTGAAACAGGAAGGTATCCCTGATACATTCCAAAAATCTAGTTGATATGTGTGTCTCTGATGTGGTTGTTGTCCAATTTGACCAATTTATTTCGGGCAAGTTGAAATCTCCCGCTACCAACACATGACTCGCTGTTATTGAGGCAAATTCTGACATGAGGTTTAGTAGTTTTTGAGAGTTGTCGTTAGACCCGTTGGGGCTACGGTAGATATTAAGGATCAGCATGTTATCTCCGTTTTTGAATTTTAGGTTATAAACGATGTATTCTTCAAAGGATGATTTGAGTTGAATTTCGTCAATGGTTATGTCCAAGTTTTCCGAAATGTAAATAGCAACGCCTCGCCCCTTATCCTTTCCTAGGAAGGTCCTGTATCCCACCATGTCGTAGAAGGCACTGTTAACGGGGAGAGTCCTAAATTTCTGGTGTATTTCAGTTACAATTAGTATATCAGGTGTCTTTTCCTGCATCAATACTTTTAATTCTTCTTTCTTTACGGTGGTCAGAGTATCGACATTTGAATAAAATACGAGGAGGTTCTTTTGTAAATTGCTGTCATTTTGGTTAAAACTGGTATCCTATTGGTTGTTATCGATTGACACCTTTGGGTTGGAGTTTCTAAACAGTTGTGACTGTGGGATACCTCCAATAACAGTTTGGTCGGGGTCTCCGTCTGTAATGAATGTGTCCATGTCGTAGTAGTCAGCGGAGGCATTGAGGTTCAGATGGTGGAGTGAAGCGTTACCTTGTATAGGGCTCATGGCAGGACAGCTGATGCTTAACGATGATGTGTCAGAGTTATCTTCCCTGGTTTGTATTTGTTTTACAGACGTCTGACTTGAAATGACTGGTGGTGTGTGGTTCTTTTTTGCCACCCTTTTTTCTTGCATCTCCCGTCTTTGGATAGTTGTCATGTCACGCTTGACGATTACTTTTTTGAGGGAGCTCGGACTTTTGGCAGATATAAATTTAGCATTCTCTAATATTTTTTTCCTCTGCTGTTTGTTTTCTAGGATGACTTTTAGTGGCCGTGTTTTTGTTACATCAATTTTACCTAGGCGGAAATGTGCTGTAATTTGAAGGTCATCTACACCTAGACTGGAAGATATTGCTTTGATGTCAAGTTCATCTAGTTTTTTATTGTGGTTACCTTCACCTGATTTCTCTGGCACGTTGAATAGAATGATGTTTGTATTTCTTCTTTTCCTGTCATCTAGTTCCCTAACTCGATCATCAATTTCTTTTGTTAGGTCGGTTTTGACTTCTTGGACCACTGTTACTCGCATGTCCTTGACTGCCCCCTCCAGTGCGGAGATTTTTTTCTTCATGAGTGTGTTGGAGCCTGCTAACTTGATCTTCGAGTTTCCCTAGTCTGTGGTCATTTGACACTTTGACCTCGTTAAGTGTTCTACTTATGTTTTCAAGCAATGGTTGCGTGTTCTTACAGCTTTTACAAGACCAAGTGAATCCGTCTAGTCCGCCACTTTCTATTAAGTTGAACACTTCTGACTTTAGTTTTGAACATTCAACACAGAATAATAAGCCACACCCATCACATGTTATGAATGGTACTCCACGTTCTAAGTTCGTGTCACACTTGGCACAGATGTCATCTCCCGATGATCTGTGTCTTTTTGGTACTCTATTATCCATTATTGCTCAAAAGCACGGTTACCATGCAAAATTGAGTATATCGGATTTCGGTAATGTGGTAAATTTTATTAACCAGTATGTTGGCACACCAATAATTAATTACATAAGATTGGATATTGTCAATAGTCTATTTTCACAGTCTTCAAATAATCAGGATGGTTGATGCTCTAGCACGGTTACCATGCACAGTGGTATCCCAGTCCTTTACTGATAGTATGATGCACAATACGCCAATAGCAAAGTTTTGTTGGTTTCAGCTTCACACATATCATGGTGTAGCAAATTTACAACAGTACTGCGTATAGCACGGTTTTCATGCTGGTCTTATGTGATTGGTCGTGGGTGTCCAGTCTGATATAGTGATATATAGTGGTATATAATATTTACAGGTTTATAAAGCACACTTATTGGGATAGGATTGGCCAGCACGGTTACCATGCCAGCAATCATTATAGTAACTCTTGTGGTAGTATAACTAACACATCATGGTGGTATAGATAGTAGCATAGATGGATGTGTATATTTAGTTGACTACCAGCACGGTTTCCATGTCAGTTTGTATTTATACAACAGTTTTTTTTAGATTATGAAAGAACTTATGTGCTCATATATTACACTTTATCAATAAACTCAGTATAGTAACAATACGGCAATATTACTAACAGGTGATATGCTGGTTTACATTGGTGGGTTATTAGCTCATATCGTTTGAAGTGGCACTCGGAATGTCCTGTTCAGGTATTTCGCAACTTCTCGCCGTGTCCCGGCGCAGTAACTCAGTCCAAGATTTAGCTAGCTTCTGTCCTGGATGGACACCGTCCCTGTAAAGGGGAAAAGTTAGTGCTGTAGTAAGGTTTGGACTTCTTCTTTCCGCTTTTACTTCTCTGCGCACAGTTGTTAATATGTATTGAGAGTTCAACCAAGTTTTCATTCAGTCTGTGGATATGTGCATTGAGAGTGTCCACCTGCTGTCTTAGTTTATTGTCAGCATCTACATCTGCCGAACCGGGAATACCCTTGTATTGGTTCCACTTAGTGATGGAGTAGTATGGGCAGTCCACAAATTTTATAAATGCGTTTGGCTGTCTATCTACTATCTGTTTGGCCAGTTCATATTGGCTGACGATATGATCTACGGATGTATTATCTTCACTTTGAAGCGATAGTTTTCCACCCTCTATCTTTTTAGTAAGATCACATGTACCGCTCCACATATACACAAGAATTGCCCTATGTTGTTCTACTGACCGCCATTATACGCCGTTGTAGGATGTTGACCAAGGTTTCTGTCGTTGCACCAGGTTCACACCAAATCTCTAGTGGGAATATTCCTTCATGGGCATTGTTTAAACTCAGACCTTTACTATCACTTAGGAGAATGGGCTTCCTCACCACCCGCGTGTGGGCATTGGACCCTTCAGCTCGACTGTCTAGGAATTTATCTAAGCGATTTGCACTCATTGGTCACGTTGTTGATGGAGTCCGACATGTCAACAGATTAGTATGAACAAATATATTTGTACCAGCACGGATACCATGCACGGCTATATAAGACATCGACTACACTATAGAAGTGTGCATCTGCATGGCAGTCCTAATTTATCCTTCTGGGCGATTGCATTTGGAGTACACTCGCGTTGTAGTCAGACATATCACCAGTATGCGTAATTATAACAATAACTTGCAAGGGCGCCAGCACGGATACCATGCACAGCGGCCAGGAAGTTTTATTTCTTTAATTTAGAAAAACATTTGTAAATATAATGAGCACATAGTTTCTACAACTTTACTTGTATGTGTTAGTGTTAGTTAGGGTTTTGGTCAGACGGCGGTGGATTTTGAGATACGACATTTCCATTTTGGGTGGTAGATTCACAAACTAAGTATATACAATTCACAGCATAAAATTTACAGTGAAGAGTTGTCTAAAATTAGGGAATCTAAGGAGTTCTAATCAACATGATTTAGATTTCAGTAGAGGGTTTGATAAAATTTGTCCAATTTTTCAATATGGTGGCCTCCCGGACCAAGCCGACAATGCGGTCCGATTTTACATTTTTGGAAGGGTGTATTACTGAGGAAAAATATGGGTCTCAATAAAGCACCTAATCAATGGGATACAGTTTTACATCTTTCTAACACATTTTGGATGGTGAATTTTGAAGGGATGGGCAATACTTAGCCAAAAATCGTCTGGATTCTGAGGAGCTATCTCGAAGGCGACATACTTGTTCCTCTGCGCAACCGAAAGTCCTGATATAATAATTTCTGGTAGAGCTAACTTGACAAAACTTAATGAAATTCTGTAATTCTTAATTCTCTTTCAACTGGCATAATTTAAAGACGATATACTCACAGGTCTTTCAACAAGGGAGAAATGAAATTTTCACTAATCAAGTGATTAAGCTAATCACCTTTTGAACAACTGGGCACTGATGGTGGTTCGTTGAAAAGTACTCGAGGGATATTTTAGGTTCACTTTGGTCCCTAGTTGTGACGTTTCGATTTCGAGTTTGATCGGGAAAAGAAAATGACCGACATGCAACCTTCTTTGATTTTGACAGTCAATTTTTTTATTAATACATTTAGGAGAGTTCCGTTGAGATAGTCTTTAGATTTGATATAGGTGTTTCCCGAAAGATCAACCTTAAATAGAACCAATGGTGGGCGTCACTGGGTATTTTGACAATAGCTAGACTAGTTCGAATGTAAGTGTTGACTGACTAAAAGAACTGTAGCGCTCACCTGTATATTGCATTTATTACTACAAAACACTAAAGAAGGATTTCAGAGTTTGAAATTTGATTTTTATTGACATTTTGAAAAAAAAAAAAAAAAAAATCAGGGAAGGTAACTTGCACACTGTGATTATTTTTCCATTACGCCGATACATACACAGTACAACTATATAAACCAATGTAAACAATAACATTAGTAACAGAAGATCTTATCATTCCGAGCAACAAAAAGAAAATCGTACTTTTCTATGGCAGGTTTGTTAGGTTGGCAGTTATCATTCGAATGTTTTAAATGACAGTTTTAAATGTAGAATTTTTATATCACTTTTTAATACACTTGCGGTTTTTGTAATATAATACGTAGTTAAGTAATACTCATCAATCGCAATCCGCAGCAAAGATAAACACTTATTCATATTAAACACTGTAGTATTGTACTAGTTCAGATATCACACACTGTAGTACTGTACTAGTTCAGATATCACAAACTGTAGTACTGAACTAGTTCAGATATCACACACTGTAATACTGTACTAGTCCAGATATCACAAACTGTAGTATTGTACTTGTCCAGATATCGCACACTGTAATACTGTACTAGTCCAGATATCACTCACTGTAATACTGTACTAGTCCAGATATCACACACTGTAGTACTGTAGTAGTTCAGATATCACACACTGTAGTATTGTACTAGTCCTGATATCACTCACTGTAGTAATGTACTAGTCCAGATATTACACACTGTAGTACTGTACTAGTTCAGATATCACACACTGTAGTATTGTACTAGTCCAGATATCACACACTGTAGTACTGTACTAGTCCAGATATCACACACTGTAGTACTGTACTAGTTCAGATATCACACACTGTAGTACTGTACTAGTCCAGATATCACACACTGTAGTACTGTACTAGTTCAGATATCACACACTAGTATTGTACTTAGTTCAGATATCACACACTGTAGTACTGTACTAGCTCAGATATCACAAACTGTAGTACTGTACCAGTTCAGATATCACAC
>NW_022979431.1:0-29128 GCF_902652985.1 Pecten maximus
TGAAGAATTAAATATATTGTTAAAGAACCTAGGAAAAGTACATATAGCAATATTATTGGAACATCATCCCAGGGTCAAGGATAAGCCTTGGCCAAAATATTGGAACATCATCCAATGGTCAAGTAGCCTTGGCCAAATTAATGGAACATGACATCCCAGGGTCAAGGATAAGCCTTGGCAAAATTATTGGAACATCATCCCAGGGTCAAGGAGCCTTGGCCAAGGTAAGGACGGCATCCAAACATGCAATAGTGGGCCATGTAATAGAAATAAAATAAAATAATTTCATGCTCCAGTGATCAGCTGGTATTTATTTTTCTGTTGTGATAAGAACAGTAGACTGACGTATCATATTGAACTGCATGTATACAAGGTATATAGATAAATGACAGGGTTATACTCAGGGCCTCTATTGTAAGCCTAGTGCATATGTTACATTGAGCTCCATGTACATATTATATCATTGTGATGCCTTTCAAATGAATATTCTCCCTAGTTCTTCCTTCCACAAATAAGTTATGCTTTAACACTTTCTAAACTTTTCAAGATGGTAAGGTCATGGTCAAAAGTCAATTTTATGCCCTCTGAAAGGTGATTAATTATATTTAATGAAATTGTGTTGTTGCCATGTGGATATTTGGTACATGATACTGGTATGTTAATGATAATTAGTTATAATGGTGAAGATTACATCGTGAGTATTCAGGAGTCATGTATGTTGATACTGTTGGGTGGTCAGGTGGCAAAGAGGTAACACACTTGACTTTCACCTAGGCGGATGAGATGTGAAATGTGAAATGTGAAAAGGTATGGGGTCACCTCCCACAGTAATTAAGACACCCCCCGAAGTTACCATGGTCTGGCTGGGTCATCTTTAACTCACAACACACTGGTTATTAAACACATCACATTGGTGTTATTACATACATCACACTGGTGTCATTGCATACATCACACTTGTGTTAGTACATACATCACACTGGTGTTATTACGCACACCACACTAATATTATTACGCACATCACACTGGAGTTATTACAAACATCACACTGGTGTTATTACACACACCACACTAGTATTATTACGCACATCACACTGGAGTTATTACACACATCACACGTGTTATTACACACATCACACTGGTGTTATTACACACAGCACACTGATATTATTACGCACATCACACCGCACATGTGTTATTATACACTTCACACTGATATTAAACACATCACACTGGTGTTATTATACACATCACATTAGTATTATTACACACACATGACACTTGTGTTGTTACTCATATCAAACAGGTGTTATTACATACATCACACTGGATTTACTACACACATCTCACTGGTGTTATTACACATATCACACTGGTGTTATTACACACATCTCACTGGTGTTATTACACACATCAGGCTGGTGTTATTACACACATCACACTGGTATTATTAAACACATCACACTGGTATTATTACACACATCGCACTGGTTTCATTACACACATCACACATGTGTTATCATACACATCACACAGTTGATATTAAACACACCACACGTATTACACACACCGCACATGTTTTATTAATACATTACACTAATGTTGTTACATCACACTGGTGTTATTCGACACATGACTATGGTGTTATTATACACACCATACTAGTGTTATAACACACATCACACTGGCGTTATAATACACATCACACATCACACTTATGTTAGTACATACATCACACTGGTGTTATTACGCACACCACACTGGTGTTATTACGCACATTACACCGGTATTATAACATGAATCACACTGGTGTCATTACATACATCACACCGGTGTTACTACGTACACCACACTTGTGTTATTACACACATCATACAGGTGTTATTATAGATACATCACACTGGTGTCATTACACACAACACACTGGTGTTATTACACAAATCATGCTGGTGTTATTACACATATCACACTGGTGTTATTACACACATCACACTAGTGTTATTACACACATCACACTGGTGTTATTACGCACACCACACTGGTATTATTACACACATCACACTGGTGTCATTACATACAGCACATCGGTGTTATTACACACATCACACTGTGTTATTATACATACATCACACTGGTGTCATTACACATAACACACTGGTGTTATTACACAAATCATGCTGGTGTTATTACACATATCACACTGGTGTTATTACACACATCACACTAGTGTTATTACACACATCACACTGGTGTTATTACGCACACCACACTGGTATTATTACGCACACCACTCTGATGTTATTACACATATCACACTAGTGTTATTAAACACATCACATTGGTGTTATTACATACATCACACTGGTGTCATTGCATACATCACACTTGTGTTATTACACACATCACACTGGTGTTATTACGCACACCACACTAGTATTATTACGCACAACACACTTGTGTCATTGCACACATCACACTGGTGTTATTACACACATCACACTGTTGTTATTACGCAAACCACACTGGTATTATTACGCACATCACATAGGTGTTATTACATACATAACACCTGTGTTATTACACACATCACACTGGTGTTATTACGCATATTACACTGGTATTATAACATGAATCACACTGGTGTCATTACATACATCACACTGGTGTTATTACATACATCGCACTGGTTTCATTACACACATCACACATGTGTTATCACACACATCACACAGTTGATATTAAACACACCACCCTTATTACACACACCGCACAGGTGTTATTAATACATTACACTAATGTTGTTACATCACACTGGTGTTATTCGACACATGACTATGGTGTTATTATACACACCATACTAGTGTTATTACACACATCACACTGGCGTTATAATACACATCACACATCACTCTGGTGTTATTACATACATCACACTGGTGCTATTACGCACACCACACTTGTGTTATTACACACATCACACTGGTGGTATTAGGCACATTACACTGGTATTATAACATGAATCACACTGGTGTCATTATATACATCACACCGGTGTTATTACGCACACCACACTTGTGTTATTACACACATCACAGTGGTGTTATTATACACATCGCACTAGTGTTATTACACACAGCACACCGGTGTTATTCCACACATCACATTGGTTTTATTACATACATCACACTGGTGTCATTGCATACATCACACTTGTGTTATTACACACATCACACTGGTGTTATTACGCACACCACACTAGTATTATTACGCACAACACACTGGTGTTATTACACGTATCACACTGGTGTTATTAAACACATCACATTGGTGTTATTACATATATCACACTGGTGTCATTGCACACATCACACTGGTGTTATTACACACATCACACTGGTATTATTACGCACACCATTCTGGTGTCATTAAACTTATCATACTAATATTATTACACACATCACACTGGTGTTATTACACACATCACACTAATGTTATTACCCACATCACACTGGTATTATTACACACATCATACACGTGTTATTACACAAAGCTTTTTCTAATTCATGGCAGCATGTGCCAGTTATATATGTGATTTATCTAAGCCAAATAAATATGTTTATTGTGCATGCTTTTCAATCCGCCGGGCAGTACCTCCCTGTCTCTGAAACGACTCAATTCTTCAACGAAGAGCTGGGGAACAGAGCACATCAAATATCTAACGGACTTGAACCAGTCGGTGAGAATACAGTTATTTTTTATTTTATTTTTTTTTTAATTACTTTTTCAGACTCAAGCTCTCATTTCATCCAACTATCCTTGTGTATACACTTTGATAGGTTTAAAAAAAGTACTGGGTTTATCATCCCGTTAACAATTATAAGGTCTTTTTAAAAAGGTTTAAAAAAAGTACTGGGTTTATCACCCCGTTAACAATTATAAGGTCTTTTTAAAAACGATTTGTCTCTGTAGTAGTTGGTGGCTACCTCACTGAGCACCGTACGGGAGATATTCTGATCACTAATGATAAAATGTCTTGACCGTACGGGTTATCCTAGAAAATAGACAATATTTTATTCAGTATGTATTGTGTAGGTGTCAACCACCGTATTTTGGAGTGTGGTTGAGGTCAATTTACATAAATGGCACAAAAGAATTGTGAAATGCCAGATTATTAGGCGTTATATATCGATAGAAATGTATTTCATAACATCGACTTCAAGTAATATGAATGGATACTTGTCCGGGATGTTTGAAAAAACTAAAGCAGGAAAAAGCTGGACTGTGACTGCTTTCGTCAAAAAACATATACAACGGGTACTTTGGGCCTATATCGGTTTAAATCAAGACGGTGTTAATATCTTAACTACGTCTGACTTACTTCCGAACTGACCATATATTTCCCGTCAAAAGTGTGTGTGTGTGAACTGTCTGATGACGTATTGAGATTTTTTAGAATCCAATATATAACTGTACATATAACAATGTAGATGTGTGTTACTTATTGCGTCATTTCTTTGTTATACAGATACACAGAAACACAAGAGGATCCAGAGTGTCGCCGAACTCCATCTTGTCACGTTTAATTACTAATAGTCATGGCTTCAAAACTTGGCCGCTCAATTATTAAAGCACAGCGTCCTATTAGGCCCAAAGGACAAGTAAAGTGTGATGTCCACAAACAAAATGAAGTCGTACTTTTATGCCAGGACTGTAAAATGTTAATCTGTGTAAAATGTTCAATCACTATCCACAAACATCATGTAAATAGTTTTCTGGAGATATGTGACATCAAAACACGACACAATCAAATACTCCAGGACTTTGTCAATGAGACAGAAAATGTAAATATTCCAAAACTAAACCAAGAAATCATCTCATCTAGAACAAAAAAGACTTCATGTAAACCTATGTACGATAAACTTCGCAAAAACATCATTGACAATACTAAAAAATGTAAGTTAGAGTTAGACAAAATCACTGAGGATTATATCGCACTTTGTGACAAGATGGAGGTGGCGGCCATGGACCTAATACAGACCCACATCACAGACCTGGAGAGTAGACTGAAAACTTTGAGGGAACTCTCATCAGAGTATAAACAGACTCTCCAGACAGGAACCGGTGTACTCGTGTACGACTCGGTAACAGAAATCCGGGAAATGGATCCAGACATCCCATCGACACCTAACATAGACATGGCACAGTTTACTCCGTGTATAGACAGACTAAGTCACCTAAAACAGGCCCTCGGGAACCTCAAACTTACTACTGACCATCTCCAGGCAGGATCGGCAACTAGTGGTCACTCCGACCAACGTCCAGTAGTCCGACCAAAACAGTCTACACAGGCAGGTCAAGCGTCCACTGGAGACGTCGATGGACGTGCCTGGCTGTGTTACTGGGGCTCCAACACAGTAAATCTCATCAACAACCAAGGTCAGGTCATACAGACGGTACGACAGAGCAGTAACATACAGGACATCAGTCTGGACCCCACCACAGGTCGTCTGTGGTTCTGTTGTTGGGATAAAACTATCTGTGAAGTATCTACATCACATAAACCAGTCACAAGATTCACTACAGAGGATGACCCACTCAGTCTGTGTGTGACCAGGGAGGGTCGGGTAGTGGTGGGTTCATGGGGTATAGGACAGGGTCACAAGGTGTTGGTGTATACAGTGGACGGTCAGGTGTTACATACAGCCATTGGGAATGGGGAAGTATGGTCAATAACACAATGTGGTGTTACAGGTAATATAGCTGTAGTAGTGGATCGTAAACGTATCAGTGTGTACAACTCAACACTCCAGTCACTGGTCAACTACCAGGGGGAGGGGATACAGGCCCAGGTAAAGGGGATACAGGTACGGGGGTCGGTCACACTAGACGAGTTTAGTCCTTACACAGTTGTATATGACAGTAAGGGTAATATTGTTATTGCTGACGGTACAAGGGACACAATAGAACTGATAAGTGGAGCAGGGGAGTACATAAAAACACTTCACACAAACAAAGGAGACCAGAGACCAGTAGGTATACAGAAGGGTGATGTGTTGTGGTCATACTTAGTGTTAGATACAGGAGGGCCGGGACTCAAACTCCTCAAGTATTATAGTGACTGAGTGAATCAACCTTGAGTGAGGATACAGACAGTTTATATCAGTGGACTTAAACAACATTAACTTTACATTACTGTATCATCATACATTTATCAAATTGTATGTACACATTACAAAAGGCATGTAATCAATGTCAATATGATATGATTCACACGTCCCTGTCATACATTTCAACTTCTGTTTCTCAACATGTAGAATGTGTTTATCGTTAAATGTACCGTAGATATAATTTTATCAATGCACACAGACCGCGGGATTGTAACCACGTCACTGTGATACATTTCAACTACAGTGGAACTTCGTTAACTCGAACTCGGATAACTCGAATACCCCGCTTAACTCGAAGTACCTCGCCGGTCCCGGCCGAATTCTCTCTTTATCTTAGTAAAAAAAACTCGGATAATTCGAATTCGGATAACTCGAAAAACTCGGATAATACGAAGTAAAAATTTGGTCCCAACAATAAAAATCCTACTTGAAATGTTCGAATAACTCGAAGTATAATTTTCGTCGATCGGTGGCAAACGCCGACATTTTTTTAAGAGCTGAATTCCGTTTGTAATACTGAACATATCGGCACTACTAACCTACATGCTATTATAAGTGTTTCATAAATTCATAAAAGAAATTGTCGGTTGAATCTTATAACAACAAGTCTTGGTGATAAAAAGTACTGCTTTACTTACATCAGGTAATTTCCCAAGGCGGTCGCCGATATCAGTACACACGATAGTCAACAACTCATCTACCCGTTCGCTCAAGCGGAACTAATCTCTGACACACCGGTAGATCTACCCGGCTGATGATTTTACAGGTGTAGAAATGACACGGTCACCGGCGCCTATTAAATCTTTAAACTGCTGAAACAATAGCGTAATTACTGCCGAGGTGTTCAGAGTACAACTGTAACTGTCAGTGCTGTCTATCAAATCGGATAAAACGCCAACTCAGTTACAGTAACATTTTATACGCACATGCGCAGCCCAACTTCCGGTGCTAATACACATGGAAATGGCGTGGTTATCAATAAAAAGTAAGTAGGCCGATCAAACAGTATTTTATATATGTCCAATAAAAGGTTATGGTTCTGTTACGTTTTGTATGCAATCTGTGTTAAACTTAAACGGTTATTTGTTTTGACATTAATAACTTATTTTGTCGAATTCCGTTTTATCGTTTACCTTTTGCAAACATGACTTGCACATCAGATCGTTATTGAAGTGACTAAGTGAAAGAAACTTTATCGTGACTGTATATCGGCAAAACTACACCAAATTACAAGTGACATAACGAAACATTACACATATATTTACATGTATTGACCAGTCTTCACACTAAACTGATGAGCGACAGAGCGAAGTTATAATGATTATATAATGTTGACAAATATTGACCAAACTTTTCACCAAAAACGATAACTCGCTTAATTCGAACACTCGGATAACTCGAAGTTTTTTCGTGGTCCCGTCGACTTCGAGTTAACGAAGTTCCACTGTACTGTAATGACATCTGAAATCAACATCCCTGATCTGTTGTATGTGTATAACCTGACTCCCCTACCTTCTTAAGTGGTTCGTCCCATTTAATTTTATACAATACTGCGAATTTGATTGACCTAGAGAAATAGTTTTTTTTATTTTAAAGTTAACATACACACGTCACGTGACGTCATCAGTAGTATCACCATTTACACTGTATGTAACGTGTGTCCAATGTATGGTTTTTACGGTTTTTATGTCATAAATGTTTCTTGAATTGATACCGAATAGTTGTTTTATATTATTTCAGTTAATGTACAGCAAACTCGGCGAGATTTGACAGTATATGACTATGAGATACAGGAATTCGGAAGCCTAAGTTGACAGTATATGAGACACAGGAATTCGGTAACCTGAGTTGACAGTATATGAGATACAGGAATTCGGTAGCCTGAGTTGACAGTATATCAGATACAGGAATTCTGTAGCCCGAGTTGTCAGTATATGTGATACAGGAATTCGGAAGCCTAAGTTGACAGTATATGAGATACAGGAAGTCTGTAGCCCGAGTTGTCAGTATATGTGACACAGGAATTCGGTAGCCCGAGTTGACAGTATATGAGATACAGGAATTCGGTAGCCTGAGTTGACAGTATATGAGATACAGGAATTCGGTAGCCTAAGTTGACAGTATATGTGATACAGGAATTCACTAGCCTGAGTTGACAGTATATGAGATACAGGAATTCAGTAGCCCGAGTCACAGTATATGAGATACAGGAATTCGGTAGCCTGAATTGACAGTATATGAGATACAGGAATTCGGTAGCCCAAGTCGGAGTATATGAGATACAGGGATTCGGTAGCCCGAGTTGACAGTATATGTGATACAGGAATTCGGTAGCCTAAGTTGACAGTATATGTGATACAGGAATTCGGTAGCCTGAGTTGACAGTATATGGGATACAGGAATTCGGTAGCCTAAGTTGACAGTATATGAGATACAGGAATTCGGTAGCCTGAGTTGACAGTATATGTGATACAGGAATTCGGTAGCCCGAGGTGACAGTATATGAGATACAGGAATTCGGTAGCCTGAGTTGACAGTATATCAGATACAGGAATTCGGTAGCCCGAGTTGGCGATATATGAGATACAGGAATTCGGTAGCCCGAGGTGACAGTATATGAGATACAGGAATTCGGAAGCTTGAGTTGACAGTATATGAGATACGGGAATTCGGTAGACCGAATGGACAACATATGAGATACAGGAATTGGGTAGCCCGAGTTGACGATATATGAGATACAGGAATTCGGTAGAGAGTATACCTGACATGTAACATAATTAGATATAATTAAATCCTGGCATTAAAGCGACTATAACTAAACTTCACTTTCAGACTGACAAAAATACTTAAGTTGTGATATGTTTGCGATGTATATCATATAAAATAGAATTTACCCCCTTAATTAGAGAAATTTAAAATGCCGGCAGTCATCTAACCCAAAGAGAATGGAACATTAAGCTGTCGGCTAACAATGATAAATATTGTACTGAAATCAGTTAATGAGTGATGAGTGTGACAGTACTATTCGTTTAAAAACATTTAAACCTTCTTTGATAACATACCTGGTATGTCCGTGTCATAAGAAGATGTAATATTAACCAGGATGTTAATGCTCATACCTTCCGCTTGGTTTGAAAAAAATCCCTGCGTTATCTGTAAAAACATATTTCAAGCAAAAATCTCGAAAAGCATGTAACTAATACAACATTTATTTTTTTTCATCAAAATGCTCCTAATTAAAAAAAATTAATGCTAAACAGTAAATTCTCCGCAGAATAAGAGGTTTGATGGTTTGTCAGTAATAAGATCTTCCCTGGTATGAAAAGGTGTGAAAATTACATGAAATTTAGAAACTACTTTTGAAATTCCACGGGATAACTTCCCTTATCGAGTTTACACAGGAAGGACAATTCAATTTTACTTCTTTTTTATATTTTTTTGTCAGTTACGAAGCTCAAAAGGACCTAGAAGAAGGGAATACAAAAGAAAAAAAAGCAACAATCAAAAACAAACAAAAAACAAACAAAAAACGCTTTCTTTGATACAGGGATTTCAAGTCTAATACTAATTTTTCCCTTTCTCGTCATATTGATTTTAATTTCATAATATCGAGTTTTTCGCGTAGTATCTGTCAATTATGGACGAGATCAACATTTAGGAATTTGTATGTTCAAAATGTATTTACATTTTAGGATACATTTGTTTACAAAAAGGATTTAATTACATAACATTCATCCACGGGGTAGTGACGTCATAATGATATTTAACATCATCAACACAAAATCAAATTGGCGTTTCTGAAATGTTTAGCCAATATTCAAAGATAATTGAAGAAAGACGGCCATATCTAGTTTCAACCTTTAAATCTCCTTATAACGACTTTTTATACGCTCGTCAAATGTAAAGGGTCGTCTGGTCCTTGTTTGTCCGGAGATAACACCTACAATTTCCGAACGATCTCTTTGAGACTCGGTATATCTTACAATCATAATGTGGCCCATCTGGACTGTCCGTGTGGCTAGCCCGGATGTCTGTTCACATCACTGTGGACTGTCCGTGTGGCTAGCCCGGATGTCTGTTACAATACTGTGGACTGTCCGTATGTTCATAACTAGCCCAGAAATCTGCCCCAGCCATCTGGATTGTCCAAATATTCGGTACTTTACCAGATATCTAACCCGGCCCCTGTGGACTGTCCCGGTATGCTCGTCACTAGCCCAGATAGCTGACCCGGCCCCTGTGGACTGTCCGTATGTTTGTCACTAGCCCAGATATCTGACCCGGCCCCTGTGAACTGTCCCGGTATGTTTGTCACTAGCCCAGAAATCTGACCCGGCCCCTGTGAACTGTCCGTATGTTCGTCTCTAGCCCAGATATCTGACCCGGCCCCTGTGAACTGTCCCGGTATGTTTGTCACTAGCCCAGAAATCTGACCCGGCCCCTGTGAACTGTCCGTATGTTTGTCACTAGCCCAGATATCTGACCCGGCCCCTGTGAACTGTCCGTATGTTCGTCTCTAGCCCAGATATCTGACCCGGCCCCTGTGAACTGTCTCGGTATGTTTGTCACTAGCCCAGAAATCTGACCCCGCCCCTGTGGACTGTATTGAATATTTTGCCGTGAATTGAAGTGTATCGTAGAGTATCGTAGAGGAGCGGAAATTACAAGTCTAATCTTAATTAGATTGAGTATGCATCAGTTTGCATTACATTTTGTTTTTAATTTGAAATATTCCATTTCCCAAAGCTTTAATCCGTAGATGGTAAAAGAAACACAAATGGACATATTGCTATTTTGTTTAATCAGGCCTGAATTGTGTCTGCTAAAAAAATCAACTTGGAGATACAAATGTAGTGGCTGTCAGAAGTAGATGACACGAGCCGAAGGTATGGTGTATAAGGGAAAGAGTGACTTTTGTGGCCAACGTCTATCATGAGGCCTGTCAGTTCATGCGGACAAACCGGTTCGTCAGTTTTTTAAATAAAATTTTTGAAACATATATCTTGACGGACCTGGAAATATCAATACAGGCCTTGGGAGTCTTCGTCAAGGCTCGTTTGAAAATAATATAAAATCGTCAGGTCCGTCTTTATTTCATAAACAACATGTACCTGACTCGTTTTATAAAACAATAACATATACATGTACTCTTATATATCATTTTATTAAACGAGTCAGGCACCCGTTCGTAAGCGAACAACACCGGTCCAAATGGGCCGTCCATTTGGACCGCAAAAACGAAAACGGCCATGGTTTATTAAGGGGAAAATTGACTAATTATGGCCGATGTACATTATGCAAATCTGATATTAAGTGTGATTATACCGGACTGAGACAAAATCTTCGACATCCAAAAACGTTTTATCAGTAATGTAGTAAAGTAATAGAATCGATTGGATCGCGTTTGGTTGATTTAATCACATAAAAATTCATATCTACATCACTCCCACATCAAATATGAACATGACTTGCCATATTGACAGTCTACAGGTAAATTGCTTTCGACGTTGTAACATCTTTGTTGTGTGCAACCTTGATTTATACTCTGTGTGAGTTACTGCCCTTGTTGGTGAGATGAACAAAGGCGAGTACCGTTAATTAGAAATTCCGCGGGAAGGAGTCGCACGAGAAATGTGTTGTGTTCGGCATTCATATTGCTGTTAGCTCAACTGACTCTCTTATTACTGGTGAGTATCCATTATACTGTCAAAGTACCTCGTCGGTATAATCTGGGACCCGCTTAATCTTTTGTGAAATTTTCACTTTCACTTCCTTTTTAGATAGTTTCGTTATGCATGATTGCATCCGTTAGAAGACAGAATTGAGTTCTCATGCGGAAAATAATGAGTACGTTTGATGGTTATTTTACTTAGGCTATTTGTGCGTCGTACGGTAGTTTACATCAATCTTGTGTCTTCTTAAACTACACTAGACTTAACTTGTATATTTATATTTTTCTCAAAAATGTTCTGTCAAAAACATAGCCTTACATCAAATGCCTTAATGAGTCGAGAAATCCAACTGAACCAATGTGGCAGTTGGAACCGCTTATTTATACTGAGTTTCATATACTGTTTTTCTGTGTCCAAAAAAAGAGCACACAATTTTAATCCAAACACGAAATATTCTGGAGACAAATGGACGAGGGGGGGGGGGGGGGGGGGGGGGGGGGGGGCAACTCCTGCCAATAATGAGACATGTATAATATCTTACAATGTATGCTTGGCCTAGCTGGCCTGACCCCAAGATAACTTATTACCGGGGTTATTTTTTTCATTCTGGGTCGTTTGAACGTGCCAAGCGCCTTTGGTTCTAGCTAAATGTTTTGATATCTACATATATTAATGAGAGGCCTGTCAATCGTAATAGAGAACAATAGAAGATATTTCCCCATTGAAAATTACTTGGGCACAATAAGTTTTGTACAAGGTCGACCAGTGATCGTGAAAATTTCGATGTTTTTTTTTTCAAACAACTATTTCGAAAACGGTCAAAAAGAAAACGTTCAAAGTCGACATAAACAATCTATAGTCCAAATAAATATAAAATGTTTTGTAATTTTGGTACCATTTTTCCGATCAGACGGCAGTTAGATTATATCTAAGTCGCAAACTTAAGATGGCCAAGAGTAAGCCGACATTTTTTAAAAACTAAATAATTTGTGAATGACAGCCAGATTATTGTCAAAAATATTATAGACGAAATTGTTACAACGATTTGTAAAAATAAACAACATGTCAAAATTCATTCAACAATGGTAAAATCGTGGAGACATTAACTTTCATATCTGGAATGACAACAGTGACGAACAGATCATATTCTGTAAAATATGCAGCATGCAGGAATGAAAAATTCTGAGACAACTACGATATCCAAAAATATCCAGATGTCAACAATAAAAAAAAAAAACATGATATGAACATGAATCCGCAATGACGGCAAACTGAAAAAGAAAATGTGACGAACAAGACAGAAAATCAGGTTAAAGTGACATTGATTTACTTCATGTCCTATAGGAATTTTATGTGGACACCATGTACCTGTCTGTTATCGGTATAATGGTATGACAGAATACATGGTCAGTGTCTTAAAATATAAGCTGTATTTTGGCGATGGAAAAGAAAGACAAAAGTGACGAGTATTGGTGATCATGAGTCACGTTGGTCTTTTTGTCCCGAGCCAAAAATACAGCTTATATTTCAGATACTGATTATATTTATCCTGCAACAGTCATTAAAAATAATCATTTTTATAACTATATAGTGCATGCATGTCCGTTAACAAAATCAGGGACGATATATAGAATTTTCAATAAGTTTTACAACTTACTGGACAATAACAGTATACATGTATATATGAAGGATGTTCTGTCAAACAAACAGAGGATGTGACATATTCGACTGATGACATGTTCTATATACACACAATACAGAACAGCATTTTGGTCTAAAGAATTCAGCGCTGGACATTTCAACTGTCAGGTTTGTTAATTTACACCCAAAACTGATCTCCTTGCTATTAGAATGACCTTGATATATACCAAACTCTAAAATTCAATTAAGTTTTGATAGTGACTTGAGTGTTTAATCTGTAAATGTTTAAAGCCATATAGGGTAGTCCTTGTTTAGTCCTTTCTCCTATACCCTTCCCCCCTTAGATCCTGTTCAGGGTTTTTTTCCTCCCAAGTTTTGGATGGGGGCCTTTTTGTCTCATTTTGGTAAGAAAATTGGTGAATTGGGAAAGAGTTTTTCATGAATAAACTGCTTATTTGGGAATTTGGCCTAAAATGAAAATAATTTCAATTGAGAATAGGGCCCGTTATCGGCCCGAAAAAGCCCCGAGAAAAAGCCTTGTGTTTCCTACTCTTTTATTCTATATCTGTTCCACCACATCGGACCCTCCAACAATCCATTTCAACTTAAGATTTGCTTCCTGTATGTTCCTATAATCATCGGAGTGTTGAAAATCTGTAACCATGGTACAATATCATTGGTCAAGTGTTGGTGATCAGATTAAGTAATAACCCTTCAAAATCAAGGTTAAAAGGGTTGTTGTTTTATAAAGCCACTAGGTCATAATGGTTACCATCTTGACTTTACTGATATTGCTTAACTATTTTTTAAAGATAATTTGCTGTGCTAGCTTTAACAAGCTGTAGTCAAAATTAAGGATTTTAATTTTGATTGCTGGACATTGATGAAACAGCATGTGTGTTGGTATTTCTATTGAGCTGCATTAGACATGAGCATATTGGTGGGTAATTTAAAAAGTAACAAGGTCATGTTTCACAGGTATTTAAAACATTTTCTGTGACCCAGATTGAAAAAATACCCCCAGTGTGGTGACCAATGGATCTTTGTCAATTTTTCTTTGATATTAATGGTGTCTGTGGTTAATTTTCTGTGATCTTATTGGGGTCAGACCCCGCTGGTAAATTTGCTGTGATCTAAATGGGATCGAACCCTTTGGTTGATTTTCTGTGATCTTATTGGGGTCGTATCCTCTGGTTAATTTTCTATAATCAATAAATAATCATCATGCATGTAACGCCAGGACCCAGTTGTGCAAAGGGTGGTTAGGTTAATCACAGTTAAACAGCAATTCTAAAACCATGATAAAATTATTATTAGATCCTGTGTACTACAGCCACAGAGAACATCACATTTCATATTATTATACCACAATAAAAGGGGACCCTGACTACATGACGAGTGACGACAGTTTCAGGCGTGCCAGTTGACTCGACACATCTAGGGCCTTAGTGGAATATTGTGGAAAGTCAGAGGAAAATTCAAGCCTATAGAAATTCGAAAAAATCGACGCAGACCCATACATAAGGAAGGACCCTAAAGTTTTGGCAACATTTGCTGTTCAGGCCCAGGAAAGTGGAATTGAAATCAATTGAGCAAACTATAATAGCTTAGCGGCAAAGAGGGACCGAAATCGGCAAGACAAGGAAGTGATACAAATTATCAAGACAAGTAAGGGATAAATTTATCAAGACAAGTGACAAAATTTATCATGACAAATAAGGGATAAAATTGATCAAGACAAGTAAGAGAAAAAATGTATCAAGACAAGTAAGGCATACAAGTCATCAACATAAGTAAGGCATACTATTTATCAAGAAAAGGAAAAAAAAAACAACTAATAATGACTTTAGGCAACAGCAACATACCGGTAGCTGACAAGGTATTAACCTTGCTTGACAATTGCTAAGAAGTCCGTCAGTATAAACGGTGACGTTTGGCAATTTGTGCTGATCAGGCTCAAAATCTACTTTTTCTAGAGTCTGTTTTTAAATTGTCGATACCAATATATTAAAATTTAATGCTAAAGATTAAATTGATTTATCTAAGCACAGTTTATGATATAACTATACAATTTATGATATAACTATACACCTATCTTAAAAATTTGAATTTAGTCTGAAAGAGTTATCTCCCTTACATAAGAGCACATGTTGTCAGAGTTACTTCCCCTGAATCGCTATCATTCCATCGTGGGATCTAGGGTAAGCATGTTTACATCTGCTCAAAACAATTTTAATGATGGTTTTTGTTCAAAAATATTTGCTTTTTATGTTAAATATGTTGATCAATCGGGTTGTCGATGCTCCAAATGTCGAGATAGAATGCTTCTATCCATGTTTATCCTTCGTAAATGTAGATGTTGTCGGATTTACCGAAAGGGCTTTGTGTATGTCTAATCATGCATGGTCCGCCATGCTGTATTTCGATGTTGCTATTTCAAACTGTTGGCATTATTATCTTTCCTTTCACGGTAATCTCATTGCTAGGGTTTTGTTTTATTTCTTTTATTTTCAATATACATATAGCCAAGCGGTGTGTGTTATATACCGTATGTGAATTAAATTGTACTTGTACGTCATCGTGTGCCTATCGTCAGTGTCGGCCATTCGACAGGCGGGCTATTTCATTCTATCAATTATATTTCAATAATGAGGTTGGGTCATGAGACATATTGTTTTAGTTATTCACTAAAAGCTAATATTGTTCTGGCATTTTACAACCAATTACTGTTTGTTATATAGTATTTTGCTAGTTAGTGTCGCGCGAGTACGTTGTAGGCACTCACATGGGCAAACAGTTATATCTAAATATGTTGATTAAGATATCAAATTATGGTTATTTGTATATAATAAAGTTAGAATTCTAATTACACTTCAGGGCATTTAGCTGCCAATATATATATAGTGGCGACGAGTCCCAATTTTCAGTACATTGTTTACATTGAGTATCGTTGTGTTAGGAGTTACCTCCCTTTTTACGGTTCTATAATATGAATGTATTGGTAACTTTGTATTCGTATAACTTTCAATCAACAGAAGGATTCTTGTTAGCATTTACATCTGTCTTTATCATCTTGTGGAATAATTATTTATATGACCAACAGTTAGTTTGGTTAAGTTAATATAAATTATCAGCGTATATCTATAATCTGAGTGATAATGTTAACATTAATTAATATTGGTTTGAATTGTACAAGTTAGTATTTAAAATATTGTAATACAATATTGAATATGTCTGATTTTCGAATTCTTGAGCAATTCAGGCCTTTGCTGTAAGGTGCAGTGAACCTTTGTTTTATATATTTAAGAAAAATTCTCAATGCTTAGAGCTTTAAGCAGTATTATAAGTGTAAGGTTGCTATAATTGTTACAACAGTTTTTATCTATATAGGGTTACAATTATTAGGTTAACAGCCTGCAACAGATATTTCGACTTTCTGGTCAGATTATTATTATTGGCTGCAGTGAGTTTCAGTGTCTGTTTATGGTCGAAGTCTTATGTATTTAATTTTATCATATCAATATAATAGCTGATAGTTTGGTTTAAATTAATCGTGTTATTTCTGCTTTGAGTTCAAGCTAAATCCACAGCATGCCCAAGGCAAAATCGAAGTCTGCATCGAAGTCTGCATCGAAGTCTGCATCGAAGTCTGCACCTCATTCTTATGGCATCCGGCAGAGGCGCCCTGCGGCGTCCGGATCAGGAACTGTTGAGATGAGCCAGGGACGCGACAAGGAAGACCTATCTGAGGACCAGCTTGCTCGAGTGGTTTACTCTGTTTTTAACAGAATGACACCAAGGTTGGAGGAATTAATTTCTCCAGTCGTCAATACCCCTCCTTCCGTTGAGGCAATGGGGCAACCCATTAATTTACAGGAATTTGACGGCTTTAATCAGGCACCTAATGCGGTAATGGGGATACAGGAGGAGTTGGGATCAAATGTTCCAGAATCTTTAAGACAAAAGATTATTAATGGGGAATATATTGACTGTTAGCGAAGCCTGTGACCCATGAACAGTCGGCTAAACTCACTGTCGTTAGGGGCGAGCTGCGCATGTCGGCTAAAACTCAATCCATAAAGATCATGGATATTGACAAGTGGACAGATGCCTTTTTGGTTTTTATTAGTTTATATGGGGCTGCCCACCCCACTCAAATAGCAGGGATGTTAAAGTATATGCATACTGTTAGGCTTGGGTCCCGTAGGACATCCGGTTTAGGCTGGAATCAATACGATGAACAGTTTCGCTTAAGGAAAGCTAGGAATCCTTCTGCCTCATGGGGGGTGGTGGACCAGGAGCTCAGGCTCCTTCACCTATACATTAACCATCAGCCACAATAGGTGGCTTCAGTTGTGGCGTCACCTGCCTTAAAGTGCTATAATTTCAACTATAGCAATAACTGCAGTGAGAACCCATGTCCTTACATGCATAAATGTTTACGTTGTAGTGGCAATCACCCTTCCATGAATGGTTACCGTGCTATGTACACTAACAACTCTAAGTTTAGTACTGGAGGGTTCCGGAATGGCGGTAGGTTCCGGGTCCGGTCAGCCACACGCTTTACACGAGGGGCAACTAGAACTGCAGACGCGAGCTTCTAGTCCTACTGTAGTTGAAGCCTTAGTGCAGTGAATTGGTTGATGGTTTCATTCATGGTTTTCGGCTTAAATATGATGGACCTCGTTTAACTACTAATTGTGAAAATTTAGTATCAATTAAGGATAATGAAAGCGAGGCTCTGGTCAAAGTTTTTAAGGAAATTGCATTGGGTAGAATTGCGGGCCCTTTCCATGACAGACCAACGGTTAGTCTTAGGGTCTCCCCTATTGGGTTACTACCCAAAAAGGATGGTAGTTGGAGATTAATTCATCATTTATCTTTTCCAGAAGGTTCTAGTGTGAATGACTTTATAGACCCATTTGCCTGCTCGGTACAGTATTCATCGGTTGATGAGGCTATTGATATGATAAGTAAATTAGGTAGAGGTGCTTGCCTAGCAAAAATGGATATAAAATCGGCATTCAGGCTGTTGCCAGTCAACCCAGCTGATTTTGAACTTCTTGGTTTTCAGTTGAAGGGTTCATTTTTTGTTGATAAATGTCTGCCTATGGGTTGCTCTTATTCATGTGCCTTATTTGAGAAATTTGCCACCTTTTTGAAATGGTTAGTCAAGTATCGGTCCAAACTAGAGTCTGTTGTACATTATTTAGATGATTTTTTGTTTGGTGGGGCTAAGGTTAACAATGATTGTACCAAGCTAATGCAGGAATTTTCAGGTATTGCTCATGAGTTGGGGGGTTCCTTTAGCAGAGGAAAAAACGGTTGGTCCCTCCCACATTCTGACTTTTCTTGGCTATGAACTGAATACCCTAGAATTGTCTATTCGCATTCCAGTGCAGAAATTAGAGGAACTTGAAATAATTAATATTGTCAATATAAGTCATAAAGTTAATAAAATACTAATATTATTATATATTTAAAACTTCTCTCACTGATCATTTTGACTATATACTTTTATGGATCAAATTATTTTATTCCAACCGATGAAAAAAGATTTTCTATCCCCGACGCTTTGTTACGTATATTGTTGGTGTAAAGATAAACCTTTTATATATATGGCTATAGTCTAACTTTGGTATGTGGGTGATTCGTAAGTGACCATTAACCGGTGTAAGTGAATGTCAATTAATGTTTTTAGTACAAGTCATTACATTTATAAAATATTAATACTTTAATATTTTTCAAAACTTGAGAAGGCATATTGATAGTTATAATAAAAACTTAAGGACCATGACCACACAATCAGCAAATGTTACTTGCAATTGAAATTAGTTGTACAAATACCAGGGTGTTTGTGAGAGTAGCTATAGCCAAACCTGTGTTTTGAAAATGAAACACTCTCTGTTCACAAAGACCAACCAACACTTCATAATAAACCAAAACGGTTAATTTGTTTACAGTCAGATATGTAGAAACTGAAAAAAATCTATCTCAAAACATGTACGAAATTATGCTTTTCTATGGGTAAACATATGACATTTAAAAAGGTACTCCCAGCCTTGCAATCTAAAAAATAATTCTGAATTTTAAATCTTATGTTTGCAAACTCACCTACACTATGTAACAGCAGACCACGTCAGAGGGGTAGGTACAAGTGTCAATGATTTTTGTTTTTTGTTTTTGTTGTATTTATAATCAATACTCATGTAAATATTGCTAGTTCACGAAGTGCCTTAAGATTTTTTTTCGGAAAAAGAAATAAATATTTACATTGGATTTACTTATAGTGTGTAATGTATAGGTGAAATACAGAAAGTATGGCCTTGGATTGTAAAAGTGCAAGGTAACCTGGGGTCCATGACGGGTACATTATACATTTTTAATGGTTACATTACAACGGTATTCATTTCGTTTTACCTAATGCGGTACCTCACCAGCAAAACCTGTTTCTACAGAAACAACATGTTGGTGACGGTAATGTTATTTCTACAAGAGACTCGTGGGCCTTAACGGTCACTTGATATTTAAAAAATGTCAGTTAATTTAAATGACCCTTTCTGGCCCTGCCCATCAGCGCCTAGGGGTCAGTCAGGACCAACATGTGCATACCATTAAGCTGTCATCTCAAGCTGATTATGTTAACAAAGTTAGAATGAATTCCAATAAAATTCAAACAAATTATTGTCAAAAATGTGATTTCCCTATATAAACTATAATAAAGTTTACTCCCTCCCCAGGGGCAAACGTGAGACCTCTGTGTCATGAAATACACAATTGTGGTAAAGCACCGTAAAATCTTTCCATCTATGAAGAGTATTTTATTCCATCATATCTGGGAGTAGAGAAGAAGATTTTGACATTTCAGTCAATTTGACCCTTTTTAGCCGTGCCAATCAGCCCCTGGGGGTCACTCAGGGTAAACATGTGCAAACCATTAATCTGTCAACCCATACTGATAATGTTAACCAAATTAGATTTAATTCCATTACAAATCCAACAAATAAAAGTCAACAAGCGATCCCAGAGCGATCTTGGCGCCCACCATTGAATGCTCTTTATAGGTTCTATGTTAGATTGATCTCTCTATTTTTCCCTTCCTTTTACTAATCTTTGCAAATTGGGAAAAAATCCTACAGTACTTTCCAAACAAGGGAATCTTCACTATATATGAAATTTGAAGTTAAGCAATAATGGCTGTTTGTTGGCCAGGTCGTTTTCAGGACAGATTGGTCCCAAAATGCAATACGAAGGACCAAGAGGAACCTTCATATGAAATTTGATAACAAACTTCAATTATCAAAATCAAAGATGGCTGCCTGTCGGCCATGGTGTTTTCCGACTGATCAAAAAATTAAATATGCTTAACTAGGCACCAAGGGGAACCTACATATGAAATTTGAGAACGATCCCTTCGGTACTTTCTGAAAAATAGCTATAACAAACTTCAATTGTCAAAATCCAAGATGGCTGCCTGTCAGCCATGTTGTTTTCTAACTGATCTAAAAATGCAAAATGCATAACTAGGCACCATGAGGAACCAACGTATGAATTTTGAGAAAGATCCCTTAAATACTTTCTGAGAAACAGTGATAACAAAATTTAATTGTCAAAATCAAGGATGGCTGCCTGTCGGCCATGTTGTTTTCCGATTGCTCTCAAAATGGAATATGCATAACAAGGCACCAAGGGGTACCTCCATAGGAAATTTGAAAAAGATCGCTTCTGAACTTTCAGAGAAATAGCGATAACAAGAATTGTTTACGGAGCTTATCGCTTACTGAGGGGCCACCGAATGACCTTATCACATACTACATGTAAGGGCCACTGAATGACCTAATTGCGTTTACTTACTGAGGGGTCGTCAAATGACATTATCACAAACTGGATGGCCGTCGAATGACGTGTTTGCTTACTTAGGAGCCGCTGAATGAACTGATCACTTATTGAGGGGCCATCAAGTGACCCACATTTCCAACCTTCCGTATTCCTTTTCGTTAGTAATTTTATTAAACTGTCCTTAAGTTTCTTGATTATTTGCCAGATCTGCTGGTCAGCTTTGCTATTCTTAAAATTAACTGTTTTTTTTTTTGTTTTTTTATAAGACACATTTGAGATACCCATAATGTGCATTATTTTGGTCCAGTGCCATGAGCCTCCTGGTTATTTCAGAGGTATTTGACTGTCTGCCTCATAATAGATGAATTGAGAACAAAACTACTCCTATTAGATCCTCTGTGTTTGTCTGAAAGGAGGCGATATGTTATAGTGTAACTAGCGTCTATGCGTGTAATTATGCAATTTAAAGTCCGGCACCTTACAAACATTTGTAAGGCGGCTATCTCAATACATTGGATTACAAACCGGTTTACAAAACCTGTCTGGTGTTCTGTTACGCGGCATTTGCAATCAATCAGGTTTTGTTTTAAATCTGCATTGTCTTATATATTTGATTGATATTCTTAATCTGTAAAGAATTAATATTAACAATGAAAAAAAGACCGCTCGATGAAAATCAGTATTGCAATGCTGCGATAAGAAAATTACAAAACAAAAATTAACGACTGTTGGGGTAGGCTAAATACGGCGGGAGATGATTAGGTGCGAGCAGATCTGCAGACTTAGAAATTATTTGGATTGTTTTATGTATACTTTTAAGAGGTCTTGTCTGCAGAAAAAAAATGTTTCAATAATGTTACAATACGTGCAAGCTAAAACAGGGCCTTCGTCACCGCATGGCAACAGGCACTCATATGTATGCACATACGCACACCCGCTTTTTTTTTCTTTTCTCCTTTGTTCATACGGTATTCTTGTATCATAAGTATATAAGCAGGTAACTCCATGTATTAGCTTTATGAGTAGGTAACCCCATATAATAGGGTTATGAGTAGGTAACCTCATATAATAGGTTTATGAGTAGGTAACCTCATATAATAGGTTTATGAGTAGGTAGCCCCATATAATAGGTTTATGAGTAGGTAGCCCCATATAATAGGTTTATGAGTAGGTAAAAAGGACTTCAAATTCTTATTAATAAATGACATTTTAAAATGTCTTCCACATTTACTCTATTTCAAGTTATTTAGCATAAAGAATGCTTTTCCACTTACCCTAACCTTGCCCAAAGATCAAAACTTTACCATTTGAGCAAAATGTCGATTTTCGGCTTCGATATGTCATCCGAATGTCATCCGAATGAGATGTGGAACGATGGTGGACCTAGAAGACCACCCTATTACACCCCAAAACCTTAATGTACGCATGTGTCTTTCCTGATATATTTCAACCCGTAGCATGTGTAACAAGAGCGAGACGGACTCAGATTGCGGTGTACAAACCGCACTACCTACGTCATCGGTCAACCAAGTTTATTGGGTTTGCTTATCAGTGTTGGTGAAGGAAGGACTTGACACAAGTAAAAATTAACAATAATCAATAACAAGTAGACTACACAATTACATTTACATATATATCACCATACCTTATGTCGCCTACCCTAACATAATATATCTAACCTCCTAGCCTCTGAAATTCTAAAATGTATCTCGTCCCCCAATCCGCTTACTAAGACCTACTTCTATTTGCTCAGGAACTCCTTCAAACTACCCACCGCAAATAAACATAGCACCCATATAGTGCTTGAGGATAGCATAGCCGGACGTAAGCCCCTTTTTTATCCAACATTAATTATGTAGCGAACTAGCAATATCATTTAGTGGTAAACATAGGACGAACAATTGATACAATAAATTGCAATACATAGCTACCATACATACCATTTATTCATAGAATTGTTCCTAAAAAGAGGCCCAGGAGCCTGAACAGTCATGTCACTACAACAACTAGATTTCTGTAATCACACTTAGAACATAATGGCAGTTTTTATGTCCACCATGTATCGACTTGTCTGTATAGGCCTGGAGCAGCAGTCCGAGTCATTCGATGACGAGTATCAAAGAGAAAGAACATGAAGAACAGAAAGTCGGATTAGTAAAGAAACGTCGCAAAGATTCGAGATACCAAGTGCTGCAATCGGGGCAGCAGATATATGTTGACTTGGTTTGATTTAGCATTGTTTAACGTCCTATCAACAGCTGGGGTCATTTAAGGACGGACTCCTCTATGTGTATGATGCATGCGTGTGTATTTTTGGACGCTCCTGTTGGTGTTTTTCTCCTTGTGAAAGCGTAGAACTGAAGCCGACTTATAGTGATCTGTTTGGGTTCTTTAATGTTAACAGAGGACACCGAAGAAAATCCTATATACTTCAGGGACCTACTTTTACGGTCAACAAGCAGTGACATACATCGGGCCTTATTCATTTTGAAAACAAAATATCAAACAATCAGAAAGCTGCATTTTGCGTACAAACAATGGAAAATTAATTATACACAGATACATGGAGACGAGTCTAGCAATGAGCTCTAACAGATAATATGGTGTCATTTCATTTTTAGTTTGAAAAGTGTTGACAGTTTAATTTGTTTGTGACATTCAGATAAAAGTTCCTATCCTGTCTCAAAATAAAGTAATTCCCTTGATGCATACATGGGTAGGCCAGTAACTAACCGAGCTCAAGTAATTGGATTTTTTCAGAATTTTGTTCAGAACATCCACCACAGACTTCAGATGCATACTCAATGAATATATGTTTTATAAAAACAGATAAAGAATGTCTAGACACTAAATATTCAAGCTTTGTTTTAGGTAATACTAGTTTTTGGTATGCCGCCTTAACAATACATTCAATATAGTATGACCAGCAGCCATCACTGGATAAATTAAGACCTAGATCTGTGTGCTATTTTACAGGTTTGCCATGTTCTAAAGGAGTGAATACTTTCATTTACTGTATAAGGAAATTGGTGATGTACAACTTCAGAACTTACGATTTTATAAAGTCTTATGTGTGCTGTTACGCGGTGGTGAAACCAACGCTATAAGAGGTGCCAATGAGATTTCAATCTGTAAAATTACTGTACACAAGTGACTGCAAAGTGTGTACCAGGGGTAAGTCTGTTGTCATATTACTGTGTAGGTAACAAAGATAATACTGAGACAGTAGTGTCTTATAAGTGAGGAATATACAACAACCTACAATGGCTGTATGTACCTGATCAGCATTGTCTCTCTTGTTAGAAATGCTCGGAAACAAGTTTATCATGTTAGTGGGATTTCAAAACAGGACACATTTGATTTAAAAAAAAAAATGCGCTAGTCGGAATTTTGTACATGATATACCCGGGAACAAAGCACGTTGGGGCATAATTCGTCAATTCAAAATCTGCAACCATTCACCACATTCCATTGTTTTCAGATATAGATAGCCCTGACAATATTGTTTTTATGAAGTTGAAATTGTTCAGAAGACAGAGGGGTTAAAAGTCAGATATTCAAATCCAAAACCTCGAGTATTATGACAACAATCTCCTTCCAATCAGTGTGACCAATTACAATGATCTTAAAAGCTTGTGTAAGGCAGGTGTAATTCAACACCACTATCCCAGAGTCCATGATGAACTGACACATGACAACAATGAAGCTTTAAATTCAGACAACAATAGCTCATACTTATGATCACCGTCATTCTGGAAGTTTGACAAAGATTTGGAATAATTGAATATCTATCTATAGAATGTTTTATAAGTCTCCCGAGTCTCTTTGTGCTGGTTTATATACACATGCAGTGTTTGGGATATTTCCTTTGTAACAAAACTAATTAAATACATGTTCAGAAAACATTTGAATGAATGGGTCACATTACGTAGATCCTTCGTCAATTGTCCGTTCATTATCAAAGTAATCAGCTATTTAACAATCCGGATAAAATCAATGACCAACAGATTACTTTAACTTAGAACACAGGCATTTATAAACAGTTAAGATGATCATTTTGTGAAGTTTAACAAAACACTAGTTTCGGGAGGGCCAATACGTGTGACACTCATACAAATTATAACCTCACCATGACTTCACGATTGATCAACTCCTACAAGGACAGCTTTTGTCCTGTCTGGTAGTGTATCAAATCCATATCGTAGGGGGAATAAATTTAATAGTGACGGGTTTAAGTATAATACAGTGTATATTAGATATAATGATGACCCGTAGAAGGTCATCTCAGCATGTTAATTCTACAGAAATAACATGTTGGTGACGGTGATGTTATTTCTATAGAAACAACATGTTGGTGACGGTAATGTTATTTCTATAGAAACAACATGTTGTTGACGGCAATGTTATTTTATCCAAACAACATGTTGGTGACGGTGATGTTATTTCTACAGAAACAACGTGTTGGTGACGGTAATGTTATTTCTATAGAAACAACATGTTGGTGACAGTAATGTTATTTCTACAGTAACAACATGTTGGTGACGGTAATGTTATTTCTACAGAAACAACATGTTGGTGACGGTAATGTTATTTCTACAGAAACAACATGTTGGTGACGGTAATATTATTTTATCCAAACAACATGTTGGTGACGGTAATGTTATTTCTACAGAAACAACATGTTGGTGACAGTAATGTTATTTCTACAGAATCAACATGTTGGTGACGGTAATGTTATTTTTACAGAAACAACATGTTGGTGACGGTAATGTTATTTCTACAGAATCAACATGTTGGTGACGATAATGTTATTTTTACAGAAACAACATGTTGGTGACGGTGATGTTATTTCCACAGAAACAACGTGTTGGTGACGGTAATGTTATTTATATAGAAACAACATGTTGGTGACAGTAATGTTATTTCTACAGAAACAACATGCTGGTGACGGTAATGTTATTTCTACAGAAACAACATGTTGGTGACGGTAATGTTATTTCTACAGAAACAACATGTTGGTGACGGTAATATTATTTTATCCAAACAACATGTTGGTGACGGTAATGTTATTTCTACAGAAACAACATGTTGGTGACGGTAATGTTATTTCTACAGAAACAACATGTTGGTGACGGTAATGTTATTTCTACAGAATCAACATGTTGGTGACGGTAATGCTATTTCTATAGAAACAACATGATGGTGACGGTAATGTTATTTCTACAGAAACAACATGTTGGTGACGGTAATGTTATTTCTACAGAAACAACATGTTGGTGACGGTAATGTTATTTCTACAGAAACAACATGTTGGTGACGGTAATATTATTTTATCCAAACAACATGTTGGTGACGGTAATGTTATTTCTACAGAAACAACATGTTGGTGACGGTAATGTTATTTCTACAGAATCAACATGTTGGTGACGGTAATGTTATTTCTACAGAAACAACATGTTGGTGACGGTAATATTATTTTATCCAAACAACATGTTGGTGACGGTAATGTTATTTCTACAGAAACAACATGTTGGTGACGGTAATGTTATTTCTACAGAAACAACATGTTGGTGACGGTAATGTTATTTCTACAGAATCAACATGTTGGTGACGGTAATGTTATTTCTATAGAAACAACATGATGGTGACGGTAATGTTATTTCTACAGAATCAACATGTTGGTGACGGTAATGCTATTTCTATAGAAACAACATGATGGTGACGGTAATGTTATTTCTACAGAAACAACAAGTTGGTGACGGTAATGTTATTTCTACAAAAACAACGTGTTGGGTACGGTAATGTTATTTCTACAAAAACAACAAGTTGGTGAGGGTATATTTATTTCTTCAGAATCAACATTTTGGTGAAAGTAATGCTATTTCTACAGAATCAACATGTTTGTGACGGTAATGTTATTTCTACAGAAACAGATGACGTTTTCATTTATATATATTTATTGCTAAAAGAAAAAGCCTGTGTGGATCAGTAAAACACAAATGATATGTTAAGTGTTAAAAAGGAATGATCCTCCGCCATCTTGTATATTGTACATGATTAAGGATCATGTATAACGTAATTGTATAGGCTACCCAACCTAAAGGCCCATGCTGTATTGCAGTTTGTCAATGAACAATCAGTGAACCTTTATCGACGCTTTGGTAACCTCAGCAGACAGCTAGACAAGTATTATCCAATCAAACAACAGGAATATACATGAGTCATTCATGTGACCAGGTAGATAAGGTAACGGGTATACGTGTGCACTGCACAACAGACGGGGTATTTCATCAGACAAGACGCTAGCTGAGACATTTACCATCAATTACGCCCGCAAGTTAACTTACCAAGACATTTATCAAACGTCTGACAAAACAGGTAAGATTTTACTCAGCATTTCGTTCACCTGTATAACAAGGTCGATAGTTACAATGTAGATGTATTACAATTGTAATCATACAAATATAAATCAGGCATGATTCTGTTTTTCAAACTACCGATATGCAGGAAGGACCGATTGAAAAGAATATAGAATGCGTTGTACAAGTTACAATTTAAAAATGCATTTTCTCTATCAGTTTGGAGTTTTCGAATCCAAAATGGTCATAATACAATAATAAAAGATACACAAGCGTATCGAATAGTTTTAATTACAAATCAATCAGAAGTGAATTGCTTCTTAAATTGTTCGGTTATTTGTTTCTTCGCTTTCGTTAAAACCCATTACAGTTAAACCACAACCTAAAAAGGAGAACGATTTTCATTGCCATTTTACTTCACCAGACCGACAAATGGATTTTTTTAAAAAGTTTGAATTATGCCATGTTTACACATTCAGAGATGCGAAGGACAATACCGGGTACCTAGCATGATTTTAAAGTATAATCACATGCCAAATTAAGAGTGACTTGGATATCAACATTCACAAACATATACACGTTCTTGTTTGAGACCGGAACTTTTATGGCAGGTACAAATTTAGGTAACACCTATTGGTCAAAGGGGCATAACTCTTTCTTTACTGTCGTCTGCTAGTCAACATGATGGCCGACAGGGACAGACGATCAGACATCCTATCAAAAACGGCCCGAAAGAGAGGATTGCAGTGGTGGTAAAGTGTAAGGTTGTCCAGAGGGTTCTAAGTTCATGCGACCTTTGTAAAACTGAAAAAATGAATCCCGATAAATTGTCGCGAGCTAGTTTATTCATAACAAAATGAAACACAGAATGTTGATTGATGTACGTAAGTGGACGGTTGGCTGGTAATGTGCCAAGTCTCTGTACTTTACACGTAATGACCCAGAACTACCCGACAGGGTACATATACTGTTGTATATGTGTTTATTACACGTAAGACAAAGAACTACCTGATAAGGTACAATGTACTTTCGTGTATGTGTGTATTATCTGTAACGACCCTGGACTACCTAACAGGGAACATATAATACACACATACACAAAAGTATATTGTACCTTATCAGGTAATTCTTTACCATTACGTGTAATACAGGCGTGTGGACAGATCCTGGGCGACCAGGTAGCTCAGTGGTAGAGTGTCTGTCTAGATTTCGTAGCGTCCCGGGTTCGAACCCCCGTCTGGCTGCTACAATTTCTCCTCTACTGTTACAGGCGTATACAACAGTTTATTGTACACTAATTCCCTATACTACGAAATGCCATTTCGAACGGAATTTAAGATACATGCTTTCATGTTGTATGATTTTTACCTGCGATTTTAGCCATAATATGTACATTTGTACCCGTGGGACTGTTCAGGCGTATAACAGTGCGTCACAATTTATTCGAAAA
>NW_022979432.1:0-39654 GCF_902652985.1 Pecten maximus
CAGATATGATTAAATTCGTTGTCAGTATTGAGGAAGTTGAATAAAGGAACACACTGGGTCGCGCGTGCCAGACACTTATTTCATATCGATTAAAAGTCAAGGTATGATGTTTACCTTGAGATATATCAAAACAACACACACCAAATACTATTGTGATAGTTGAAAGGTGAGTTGGGGAAATCCCTTAATAAATGACATTCTCGGTGATGAATAAAAACATGTTTCTCTGTTTAAAGTCGTTGTATTAACTCACAAATTGATCTTTCTAACCAAAAGATTTACAATAAAGGGAAATAACTTGTATTTAAGCTCCCTTAGACCATACAGCTGTGTCATCTCAAACACATATACACATAGATAGACAACAATATGCTTCAGATGAAAATTAGGGAAAGTAGGGTTACATTTCTGGACGAAATTTAACTGATATCTACTCTGAACTTATTTGAATGTTTTTAGGTACCATCTGGAATTATGGGAAACCGTCTTTAGCCGACGTGAAAAAGGAGCACTCAACATCTGTTCAAGCGCCGGTTGGCGGATGTGGGTGGATGGTTACAGTCTCGTCTTTTCTATTGAATGTATTGATAAGAGGAGTCGTTTATACATATGGAATTTTTTTCCCGGAGTTTCTAAGACATTTTGGAGAAAGCAAGGGAAAGACGCAACTACTACATTCGGTACTTGTTGGGACTTGTCTTGCTTCTGGTGAGTTGAAATATTACTCTTGCGTCTTAAATCATGATTTACATAGAGGTTAAAAGGATGAATAAGAAGGTCGCGAATGTATCAAAACAAAATAAAGTCTTTTGGAAGAGTTAATGAGGCATTGCGATAGATAAAAATCCGGAAACAATATCGTGTTGTCAATTATATTCCTTTGGATTAATTTCTATTGAATGTGACAGAATGCATCAAATATTTTTCTAGGTCCTGTTGTAAGCGTCTTGGTGAACAAGTATGACATAAGGAAGGTGGTCGCGGTTGGATCTTTGATTGCCAGTGTCGGTCTTTTTCTTTCCTCGTTTTCCCAAAACTTGGATACGATGTTTATCTTCTACAGCATCGCAGGGGGTAGGTAAATGGGCAGAGCAACGAATCAGCGAACACAGCTATGATCAATCACGAAAAAATATTAGGGTAGGAATAACTTTCTATGTTTGGAAATAATGAACAAGCATTGTTGTTCCACAAAATCAGTGAAGGAAAACATGCAAAACGGTATAAAATAATACGGAAAAATTCCGGATTTTTTTGAAATGTTTTCAATAAAACAGTATTACGTAATATTTTGTTAAAATTCCATTAGCCCTCTTATATCGACCACGACGCCTTCTTGGGAATATGAATACTTCAGGTAGACAAACTTACATATCACCTTATCAATAGTGCCATTAATGTATAATATAACGAAAAAAAGAGTACTGTTTGGATTGTCGCCCTTTAAATTACTTATAGAATGAAAATGTTAAACAGGTAAAATTTGTTCTTTTTATTTACAAAAACTAAAATTTACATATTCATGAAAAATGTGAATACAACATGAAGAAACCCGTCCATTGATTCACATACATATGAAGATAATTTCTATTGATATCTTCATTTTCTATTATCTCATTAATTTCCATAGGTATTGGTATTGGTATAATCTACCAACCCGCGATTGTGATCATTGGCGTACATTTCGACAAACGACGAGCCTTAGCTACAGGAATAGCTGTAAGTGGAGCCGGGGTCGGCGCCTTTGTATTTGCACCAATCACGGAGCTTCTTTTGGAAACATATGACTTGAGGGGAGCAATGTGGATCATGTCCGCCATAGTTCTGAACGGGGTTGTCATCTCTGCTCTCTTTATGCCACTAAGAACGAATATGAAGAGGAATCTTACAAAACAAAATCAGGCGAATGATCCGTGTGACACTGAAACCAACCAGAAATACGACGGATGTTATAAACAGTTATTCTTACCAATGAAAAACATGTTTGACTTTCCACTTCTTAAAAGCCCAACCATGTTGTTGTATGGAGCTTCCTGTCTGCTCGTCATGTTAGGTATGATATTATAACTATAGTGATATCAGAGTAAATTCCTACGTCTGAAACGGACAATAAACTGTCAGTCTTTGAAAGGCGTAATTATAGAGTTCTTAACATTTAAGATAAAAATACCAAAATGTGATATTGCAGTTCATTAAAAGCTACCTCTAAGTAAAATTAAACTTTTTTTTTATTTTTTCATTTTTTTTTATTTTAAGATTTTAATTAAGTTTGTAATTTTTACTATGCTGACGTATATTGCAGGGTATTATGTCCCATCGAATTTCCTTCCTGTTTGGGCTAGTGATGTCAACCTGTCTACCGAGGAGGGAGCATTTCTGATTTCAACCATGGGCGTATCCAACACGATTGCGTGTGTTTTGATTGGCTACATCACAGACAAACCATGGGCTAACTGTTTGGTTATAAACAATACTGCTCTACTGATTGGCGGCCTGGCTACGTGTTTTGTACCATTCTACACCACATTTGAGACTCTTGTCACCTATGCTGTTGTCTTTGGCATACTTATGGGTAAAACTACTATTAATTTTTCACTTTGTATAAACATCTAAGCTTAGTTCAGACGTAATATACGCGTGATTGACAGTATGGTAGCATTGATTAGTTGTTCACGATTACATTTATTATCATGTAAGGATAATGCATGTCAACACAGAGGTTTACGGACCGAGAAAATGATCCAATGAAAATAGGAAAAGGATTTCCTCGTTGAAGTGTCTTTTTGAAAATAAACACACTTCTGAGAACAAAACGGCCTGTATATATCAATCGGCCTTTTTAGAAAAATAAATATGCGTTGCTTCTTTCTAAAAAAAAAATGCCAAAAATTAACCTATTTATTTCAAGTCAGAGATATGTATAACATTTTGTTAATTTCCAAATATCACTATTTACGGAGGTGTGATTTTAAGGCTGGATTTTGCTTGTCAAATATATATAGAGGCTAAATACAGAAGAAGTATTTGTCATAGTAAAGATTCAAAGCCGAAAACGCTTGGGGATGGTAACTGGTAATTGGTGATTAATACAAATATACAACAGTGTATAATGTTTCTAATCAATCATATTTCCATGCTTTATACATTTAAACAATACAATGACGTATCATTTCAATTGATATTTCAGCGGTTGTATCCCTCCTCGGAAGTATCCTGATGGCAGAACTATTGGGTGTGCACAGACTCAACAGTTCCTTTGGGTTGATCGGACTTAGTATGGGTCTGTCGACGTTTGTTGGGTCGCCTATAGCAGGTACAAAATACACATATTGTCATTCGAGTTTTTATTGTCCCTAACACTTGACTCAAAATTGACAAAATAAGGGAACAGTATTAACTTTCTTCAAACTCTTCAACATCGACTGATTACTTCGATATCTTCAATTCTGTGCACGTGCATCAAATGAGTAACACCTACCATTCTCATTGTAGCCATTTCTTCATATTCGTGACATTCCGCTAACAAATACGATTTTGCTTGTGATATTTGCCAAAATTTTGAAACATCAAATTAAAGATTAAGTTCTTTACACAACAAAATTAAGATTGTTAGCAATTACTTAAACTTTTATTTTTGGAAGGAGCGTTGTCGGACATCAGTGGCAACTACAATGTGGCATTCTACTTCGGTGGCATCAATATTGTATTAGGAGGTTTAATTTGTCTGCCACTCAGACGAATTTCAAACTGGGAACAAAGGCGGAGAAGAAGAAAGGAATCAAGCTTCCGTGATACAGATTGCGACAAGAAAAACAACAACAAAACTGATGCAAAAACAATATCTGCAAAGAAGGCGTTATCCATATATACACTAGCACAACAGCCAATATACACCACAAAAGATGAGAACTGAACTGTTTTATTTTTTCTAATAATGAAAGTAAAACAAATGACATGCATGTAATATTTATTCAGAGAACAATGTTTTAAATCGGTTACAAAGATTTGTACCATTTAAAGCTTTAATCCTAATGAATTCTTTTATTGAATTTTTTTTTACTATGCATTTTACTTGACACTTTAAGTTGTTATATTCCCCCTACACTCCAATTGGTGTTTACTTAGGGCGCTCCGTGTTCGTATGACGAGGAGCACAGCAACTTCTACTTATCTTTGAACCTTCAAGTGCCATTAACAAAATAATTTCCAGTTTTTATTAACCAGGCGCACAACAGTGGCTTTAACATATAACTGCCTAGTAGCTTACGCCCAGAGACACACTAGTTACAATTAACCAGTGTCAATGGGTCAAGTTACCAGGATACTACGAGTGACATAAGTACAACTAAAGTAAAAACTCGATCAGAAAGACAGAAACAAGAGAGAAGGCTGGGTTGTAAGCAGATCGGCCTTATTATGTCAAAACTCGATCCTAAACGTTCGTAGCTTCCCTCCTAGATGTGAATCCCGTGGTGTGTTTGCAAAAGTTTCCTTCCGTGATGTGAATCCCCTTACGTGATGCAGTACTTTTCCTTCAGGGTGTAAACCCCCTGATACATGTATGCATATGGTACATTCCCTTAGCCCTGTTGTGTATATGGTACCTTCCCTCAAAGATGTGAATCCCCTGGTGTACATGGTTCATTTCCTCCAGGCTGTGAATCCCCTGGTGTGTATGTGGAACCTTCCCTCCATGATGTGAATCCCCTGGTGTGAATGTGGAACCTTTCCTCCATGATGTGAATCCCCTGGTGTGTATGCAGTACCTTCCCTCCATCAAGTGAATCCCCTGGTGTGTATGTGGAACCTTCCCTCCATGATGTGAATCCCCTGGTGTGTATGCGGTACCTTTCCTCCATGATGTGAATCCCCTGGTGTGTATGCAGTACCTTCCCTCCATGATGGGAATCTCCTGGTGTGTATGTGGTACCTTCCCTCCATGATGTGAATCCCCTGGTGTGATGCAGTACCTTTCCTCAATGATTTGAATCCCCTGGTGTGTATGCAGTACCTTTCCTCCATCAAGTGAATCCCCTGGTGTGTATGTGGAACCTTCCCTCCATGATGTGAATCCCCTGGTGTGTATGCGATACCTTCCCTCCAGGCTGTGAATCCCCCGGTGTGTATGCGGTACCTTTCCTCTAGATGTAAACTTCCCAATGCACGCCGTGAATCGTATGGTGTATATTCGATGAATCCTCATGTTTACTACATCTCATTAAACTAACAATAAAGTGATATGTTCACGTGATGAAATAAATCTTTGTAATTTTGTATCTCAGTTCTGCGTTGTTTCTTGTAAGGACTACTCTAGGTGGGTGACTACCTATATTTATATAAGATATCGTGCAACTCGTCACGCGACCATAGACTGGAGGTCACAAGTAAAAAACATAAAACATGTAAAGTAAGTTGGAACGTGGGTCATCTTTAGGTTTAGTGGCAAGTACTCATGTCCCACGAATAATTTCAAAAACAGCGATCATAATTCAAGTAAAAAGGTTATGTTCAAAACCTTGAGGATTTAATTATACTTTCTGTCAGAAATACTATAAGACTCTGTCATATGTGTATATGTAGGATAGGGATATTCCACCCGAGGGGTCACAAAATGTGATGAAACCCGAGGCTTGCCGAGGGTTTTACCACATTTTGTGATCCCGAGGGTGGAATATCCCTATCCTACATACACACATAATGAAAGAGTCTTTTTCTCTCATATCATTACCAAATTTTTGGTTAAGTGTCCCTCAGCCATCCATTTTCTTCAATTTTATTTTTTTTTTATTTGACGTTTATACTAAAAATACTGAAAGAACATACCCGATTTTGGCAAACTAGTTTGCACACAAATTTCATTCCTGATGTGGTTAAGTGATGAACGAATGAACAATTCGCCGATAAAAAAATGCCGCAACTTGACCGACTTTTGACGTGGCCGTGATCAAATTGTCAACATCCAAGAAAAAGAAGTTCTGTCAACAATACTTTGAAAAATCCAACGCTGAAATGAGTTTTCCAATTTTACATATGATTTGATTTGCACCTCAGCATATTTGATCATTTCACGGAACACAGTGTACTTTTTATTGCCAGGTCACATTTTTTATAAAATACAACGTCACTGCATGACGTCACGACTGTCATTGGAATTCCATTCATAGTTCAAGGCTATTAAGAGTGATGTCGATCTTGATCGCCATGACGCGGCGATGTTTCGTGGGTGGTAATTTTAAATTCACGGTGATTTTGGCAACTTCATGTGTGAACCAGCGAATAGTGACTCGATACGAGTATTCGATCTTTTCTGTGGCATGACGAATGTAGAATGACGAAGTAGGTCCGTCGATAACGATGATCATATTGAAAGGCTAGGATGACATTTAGTTTTCCTGATTACTCTACACAAATATAAACTCTGTGTTACAATTAAAATAAATATTTCTTTATATGAACATCGAGGGGTGTTTTTTTACCGAATGTTCGTTCATTTAAGAGCCAATTCCCAATTTCCAAATACACAGGTTACTGAGTAGGCCTAGAGTGAACAAATTCAACTTTATTCAACTTCCTATCATTGCCATTGTGTGTTTGCATGTTTTTAATGGCAAATGACAAACCTGTAGGGTAGGCCGGTTACAACAGTAACGGAGTTATATTTTTGCTCAGATAATTGTCGAATCAATTAACCGTATAGCCCTATTGGTTTATTGTTGATATGATATATATTTATCTCCGAATGTGTGTATCTTTGATTCTTTTTATTTAATTCCAACGTTTCAAAACCGACATCGACGATATAATAAATCTATGTTGTAAGAGTTATCCCCTTTGAACGAAGATTACTCCGCGCGCGTGAAATGCTATGTAAGACAGATTTATCTTACATAGCTATCTTACATGGGCAAACTCTATCCAACATGGCGAGATATGAGAGAAACAACTTTAATCGAAATAGGTCGTTATATAATAACTAATGTGGTACACATTGGTCGCTTTATTGTCACTTAAACGGTACCTAATGGCCGTTATATTATTCCTAGTGTGATCCCTAGTGTGGTACATATTGGTCGTTATATTATCACTAGTGTGGTACATATTGGTCGTTATATTATCACTAGTGTGGTACATATTGGTCGTTATATTATCATTAGTGTGGTACATATTGGTCGTTATATTATCACTAGTGTGGTACATATTGGTCGTTATATTATCATTAGTGCGGTACATATTGGTCGTTATATTATCACTAGTGTGGTACATATTGGTCATTATATTATCACTAGTGTGGTACATATTGGTCGTTATATTATCACTTGTATGGTACATATTGGTCATTATATTATCATTAGTGTGGTACATATTGGTCGTTATATTATCATTAGTGCGGTACATATTGGTCG
The DNA here is from genome assembly GCF_902652985.1 of Pecten maximus. NCBI lineage: Eukaryota > Metazoa > Mollusca > Bivalvia > Pectinida > Pectinidae > Pecten > Pecten maximus. The sequence goes on from NW_022979432.1 coordinate 7,404, forward strand.
TTATATTATCATTAGTGTGGTACATATTGGTCGTTATATTATCACTAGTGTGGTACATATTGGTCATTATATTATCAACAGTATGTTACATATTGGTCATTATATTATCACTAGTGTGGTACATATTGGTCATTATATTATCAACAGTATGTTACATATTGGTCATTATATTATCAACAGTATGTTACATATTGGTCATTATATTATCAACAGTATGCTACATATTGGTTGTTATATTATCACTAGTGTGGTACATATTGGTCGTTATATTATCACTAGTGTAGTACATATTGGTCGTTATATTATCATTAGTGTTGTACATATTGGTCGTTATATTATCATTAGTGTGGTACATATTGGTCATTATTTATCATTAGTGTGGTACATATTGGTCGTTATATTATCACTAGTATGGTACATATTGGTCGTTATATTATCACTAGTGTGGTACATATTGGTCGTTATATTATCACTAGTGTGGTACATATCGGTCGTTATATTATCACTAGTATGGTACATATTGGTCGTTATATTATCACTAGTGTGGTACATATTGGTCGTTATATTATCACTAGTGTGGTACATATTGGTCGTTATATTATCATTAGTGAGGTATATATTGGTCGTTATATTATCACTAGTGTGGTACATATTGGTCGTTATATTATCACTAGTGTGGTACATATTGGTCGTTATATTATCATTAGTGATGGTACATATTGGTCGTTATATTATCACTAGTGTGGTACATATTGGTCGTTATATTATCACTAGTGTGGTACATATTGGTCGTTATATTATCACTAGTGTGGTACATATTGGTCGTTATATTATCACTAGTGTGGTACATATTGGTCGTTATATTATCACTAGTGTGGTACATATTGGTCGTTATATTATCACTAGTGTGGTACATATTGGTCGTTATATTATCACTAGTGTGGTACATATTGGTCGTTATATTATCACTAGTATGGTACATATTGGTCGTTATATTATCATTAGTGTGGTACATATTGGTCGTTATATTATCATTAGTGTGGTACATATTGGTCGTTATATTATCACTAGTGTGGTACATATTGGTCGTTATATTATCACTTAGTGTGGTACATATTGGTCGTTATATTATCACTAGTGTGGTACATATTGGTCGTTATATTATCACTAGTGTGGTACATATTGGTCGTTATATTATCACTAGTGTGGTACATATTGGTCGTTATATTATCACTAGTGTGGTACATATTGGTCGTTATATTATCACTAGTGTGGTACATATTGGTCGTTATATTATCACTAGTGTGGTACATATTGGTCGTTATATTATCATTAGTGTGGTACATATTGGTCGTTATATTATCACTAGTGTGGTACATATTGGTCGTTATATTATCACTAGTGTGGTACATATTGGTCGTTATATTATCACTAGTGTGGTACATATTGGTCGTTATATTATCACTAGTGTGGTACATATTGGTCGTTATATTATCACTAGTGTGGTACATATTGGTCGTTATATTATCACTAGTGTGGTACATATTGGTCGTTATATTATCACTAGTGTGGTACATATTGGTCGTTATATTATCACTAGTGTGGTACATATTGGTCGTTATATTATCACTAGTGTGGTACATATTGGTCGTTATATTATCACTAGTGATGGTACATATTGGTCGTTATATTATCACTAGTGTGGTACATATTGGTCGTTATATTATCACTAGTGTGGTACATATTGGTCGTTATATTATCATTAGTGTGGTACATATTGGTCGTTATATTATCACTAGTGTGGTACATATTGGTCGTTATATTATCACTAGTGTGGTACATATTGGTCGTTATATTATCACTAGTGTGGTACATATTGGTCGTTATATTATCACTAGTGTGGTACATATTGGTCGTTATATTATCACTAGTGTGGTACATATTGGTCGTTATATTATCACTAGTGTGGTACATATTGGTCGTTATATTATCACTAGTGTGGTACATATTGGTCGTTATATTATCACTAGTGTGGTACATATTGGTCGTTATATTATCATTAGTGTGGTACATACCGGTCGTTATATTATCACTAGTGTGGTACATATTGGTCGTTATATTATCACTAGTGTGGTACATATTGGTCGTTATATTATCACTAGTGTAGCACATATTGGTCGTTATATTATCACTAGTGTGGTACATATTGGTCGTCATAGTATCTGGTCGTTATATTATCACTAGTGTAGTACATATTGGTCGTTATATTATCATTAGTGTGGTACATATTGGTCGTTATATTATCACTAGTGTGGTACATATTGGGTCATTATATTATCACTAGTGTGGTACATATTGGTCGTTATATTATCACTTAGTTAGGTACATATTGGTCGTTATATTATCATAGTGTGGTCATATTGGTCGTTATATTATCACTAGTGTTGTACATATTGGTCGTTATATTATCACTAGTGTGGTACATATTGGTCGTTATATTATCACTAGTGTGGTACATATTGGTCGTTATATTATCACTAGTGTGGTACATATTGGTCGTTATATTATCACTAGTGTGGTACATATTGGTCCGTTATATTATCAATAGTGTGGTACATATTGGTCGTTATATTATCATTAGTGTGGTACATATTGGTCGTTATATTATCACTAGTGTGGTACATATTGGTCGTTATATTATCAACTAGTTGTGGTACATATTGTCGTTATATTATCACTAGTGTGGTACATATTGGTCGTTATATTATCATTAGTAGTGGTACATATTGTCGTTATAGTTCACTAGTGTGGTACATATTGGTCGTTATATTATAAAAGTGGGGCTAGGGCGAATTTACACAGGGGGGCAGGGTTTTTTAACACTATGGGAAATCGGGTTATCACCCCCTAGTGTGCTCCTTTTTTTATTTTCACTGTGGGTAAATTTGGTCGAAAATCCCCGGGACAATTGGGTTTATTTTTAAAATGTTTTTGTTTATTTTCTTTTTTAAAATTTGGTCGTTATTTAATAGTTGGTAATATTGGTCGTTATAATTATACTATTTTGGTACATTTGGTCGTTTTTACATAGTGTGGTACAATTGGTCGTTATTTATCCTATGGGGGTAAATTGGTCGTTTATTATCAAAAGTTGGTACTTATTGGGTCTTTATTTATCCAGTTTGGACATTTGGGGGATTTACAAGGTAAAAGGGCGTTTTTTCCCTTAGGGGGAAAATTTTGGTATTAAATTATCAAAGGTTGTACAAGGTCGTTTTTCCGTTGCATTGGGCAAAAACAGGGCACTTTGGGGATTTAAACAAGTGGCCTTTGGTACATATTGGTCGTTATATTATCACTAGTGTGGTACATATTGGTCGTTATATTATCACTAGTGTGGTACATATTGGTCGTTATATTATCACTAGTGTGGTACATATTGGTCGTTATATTATCACTAGTGTGGTACATATTGGTCGTTATATTATCACTTAGTGGGTACATATTGGTCGTTATATTATCATTAGTGTGGTACATATTGGTCGTTATATTATCACTAGTGTGGTACATATTGGTCGTTATATTATCACTAGTATGGTACATATTGGTCGTTATATTATCACTAGTGTGGTACATATTGGTCGTTATATTATCACTAGTGTGGTACATATTGGTCGTTATATTATCATAGTGTGGTACATATTGGTCGTTATATTATCATTAGTGTGGTACATATTGGTCGTTATATTATCACTAGTGTGGTACATATTGGTCATTATTTATCACTAGTGTGGTACATATTGGTCGTTATATTATCACTAGTGTGGTACATATTGGTCATTATTTATCACTAGTGTGGTACATATTGGTCGTTATATTATCACTAGTGTGGTACATATTGGTCGTTATATTATCACTAGTGTGGTACATATTGGTCGTTATATTATCACTAGTGTGGTACATATTGGTCGTTATATTATCATTAGTGTGGTACATATTGGTCGTTATTTATCACTAGTGTGGTACATATTGGTCGTTATATTATCACTAGTGTGGTACATATTGGTCGTTATATTATCATTAGTGTGGTACATATTGGTCGTTATATTATCAATAGTACGGTACATATTGGTCGTTATATTATCACTAGTGTGGTACATATTGGTCGTTATATTATCACTAGTGTGGTACATATTGGTCGTTATATTATCACTAGTGTGGTACATATTGGTCGTTATATTATCACTAGTGTGGTACATATTGGTCGTTATATTATCACTTAGTGTGGTACATATTGGTCGTTATATTATCACTAGTGTGGTACATATTGGTCGTCGTGTATATTATCACTAGGTGTGGTACATATTGGTCGTTATATATCATAGTGTGGTACATATTGGTCGTTATATTATCATTAGTGCTGTACATATTGGGTCTTATATTATCACTAGTGTGGTACATATTGGTCTATGTTCATATTATTACATATGTGTGGTCCATATTGGTCGTTATATTATACTAGTGTGGTACATATTGGTCGTTTATATTATCACTAGTGTGGTACATATTGGTCGTTATATTATCACTAGTTGTGGTACATATTGGTCGTTATATTATCATTAGTGTGGTACATATTGGTCGTTATATATCATAGTGTGGTTACATTTGGTCGTTATTTATCACTAGTGTGGTACATATTGGTCGTTATATTATCACTAGTGTGGTACATATTGGTCGTTATATTATCACTAGTGTGGTACATATTGGTCGTTATATTATCACTAGTGTGGTACATATTGGTCGTTATATTATCACTAGTGTGGTACATATTGGTCGTTATATTATCACTAGTGTGGTACATATTGGTCGTTATATTATCATTAGTGTGGTACATATTGGTCGTTATATTATCACTAGTGTGGTACATATTGGTCGTTATATTATCACTAGTGTGGTACATATTGGTCGTTATATTATCAATAGTGTGGTACATATTGGTCGTTATATTATCACTAGTGTGGTACATATTGGTCGTTATATTATCACTAGTGTGGTACATATTGGTCGTTATATTATCACTAGTGTGGTACATATTGGTCGTTATATTATCACTAGTGTGGTACATATTGGTCGTTATATTATCACTAGTGTGGTACATATTGGTCGTTATATTATCACTAGTGTGGTACATATTGGTCGTTATATTATCACTAGTGTGGTACATATTGGTCGTTATATTATCACTAGTGTGGTACATATTGGTCGTTATATTATCACTAGTGTGGTACATATTGGTCGTTATATTATCACTAGTGTGGTACATATTGGTCGTTATATTATCACTAGTGTGGTACATATTGGTCGTTATATTATCACTAGTGTGGTACATATTGGTCGTTATATTATCACTAGTGTGGTACATATTGGTCGTTATATTATCACTAGTGTGGTACATATTGGTCGTTATATTATCACTAGTGTGGTACATATTGGTCGTTATATTATCACTAGTGTGGTACATATTGGTCGTTATATTATCACTAGTGTGGTACATATTGGTCGTTATATTATCACTAGTGTGGTACATATTGGTCGTTATATTATCATTAGTGTGGTACATATTGGTCGTTATATTATCACTAGTGTGGTACATATTGGTCGTTATATTATCACTAGTGTGGTACATATTGGTCGTTATATTATCACTAGTGTGGTACATATTGGTCGTTATATTATCACTAGTGTGGTACATATTGGTCGTTATATTATCACTAGTGTGGTACATATTGGTCGTTATATTATCACTAGTGTGGTACATATTGGTCGTTATATTATCACTAGTGTGGTACATATTGGTCGTTATATTATCACTAGTGTGGTATATATGGTCGTTATATTATCACTAGTATGGTACATATTGGTCGTTATATTATCACTAGTGTGGTACATATTGGTCGTTATATTATCACTAGTGTGGTACATATTGGTCGTTATATTATCACTAGTGTGGTACATATTGGTCGTTATATTATCACTAGTGTACGGTACATATTGGTCGTTATATTATCATTAGTGTGGTACATCATTGGTCGTTATATTATCACTAGTGTGGTACATATTGGTCGTTATATTATCACTAGTGTGGTACATATTGGTCGTTATATTATCACTAGTGTGGTACATATTGGTCGTTATATTATCACTAGTGTGGTACATATTGGTCGTTATATTATCACTAGTGTGGTACATATTGGTCGTTATATTATCATTAGTATGGTACATATTGGTCGTTATATTATCACTAGTGTGGTACATATTGGTCGTTATATTATCACTAGTATGGTACATATTGGTCGTTATATTATCATTAGTGTGGTACATATTGGTCGTTATATTATCACTAGTGTGGTACATATTGGTCGTTATATTATCACTAGTGTGGTACATATTGGTCGTTATATTATCACTTAGTGTGGTACATATTGGTCGTTATATTATCACTAGTGTGGTACATATTGGTCGTTATATTATCACTAGTGTGGTACATATTGGTCGTTATATTATCACTTAGTGTGGTACATATTGGTCGTTATATTATCACTAGTGTGGTACATATTGGTCGTTATATTATCACTAGTGTGGTACATATTGGTCGTTATATTATCACTAGTGTGGTACATATTGGTCGTTATATTATCACTAGTGTGGTACATATTGGTCGTTATATTATCACTAGTGTGGTACATATTGGTCGTTATATTATCACTAGTGTGGTACATATTGGTCGTTATATTATCACTAGTGTGGTACATATTGGTCGTTATATTATCACTAGTGTGGTACATATTGGTCGTTATATTATCATTAGTGTGGTACATATTGGTCGTTATATTATCACTAGTGTGGTACATATTGGTCGTTATATTATCATTAGTGTGGTACATATTGGTCGTTATATTATCATTAGTGTGGTACATATTGGTCGTTATATTATCACTAGTGTGGTACATATTGGTCGTTATATTATCACTAGTGTGGTACATATTGGTCGTTATATTATCACTAGTGTGGTACATATTGGTCGTTATATTATCACTAGTGTGGTACATATTGGTCGTTATATTATCACTAGTGTGGTACATATTGGTCGTTATATTATCACTAGTGCGGTACATATTGGTCGTTATATTATCACTAGTGTGGTACATATTGGTCGTTATATTATCACTAGTGTGGTACATATTGGTCGTTATATTATCATTAGTGTGGTACATATTGGTCGTTATATTATCACTAGTGTGGTACATATTGGTCGTTATATTATCATTAGTGTGGTACATATTGGTCGTTATATTATCACTAGTGTGGTACATATTGGTCGTTATATTATCACTAGTGTGGTACATATTGGTCGTTATATTATCACTAGTGTGGTACATATTGGTCGTTATATTATCATTAGTGAGGTACATATTGGTCGTTATATTATCATTAGTGTGATACATATTGGTCGTTATATTATCACTAGTGTGGTACATATTGGTCATTATATTATCACTAGTGCGGTACATATTGGTCGTTATATTATCACTAGTGCGGTACATATTGGTCGTTATATTATCACTAGTGTGGTACATATTGGTCGTTATATTATCACTAGTGTGGTACATATTGGTCGTTATATTATCAGTAGTGTGGTACATATTGGTCGTTATATTATCACTGGTGTGGTACGTAATGGTTGTTATATTATCACTAGTGTGGTACATATTGGTCGTTATATTATCACTAGTGTGGTACATATTGGTCGTTATATTATCACTAGTGTGGTACATATTGGTCGTTATATTATCACTAGTGTGGTACATATTGGTCGTTATATTATCACTAGTGTGGTACATATTGGTCGTTATATTATCACTAGTGTGGTACATTTATGTCGTTATATTATCACTAGTGTGGTACATATTGGTCGTTATATTATCACTAGTATGGTACATATTGGTCGTTATATTATCACTAGTGTGGTACATATTGGTCGTTATATTATCACTAGTGTGGTACATATTGGTCGTTATATTATCACTAGTATGGTACATATTGGTCGTTATATTATCACTAGTGTGGTACATATTGGTCGTTATATTATCACTAGTGTGGTACATATTGGTCGTTATATTATCACTAGTGTGGTACATATTGGTCGTTATATTATCACTAGTGTGGTACATATTGGTCGTTATATTATCACTAGGTGTGGTACATATTGGTCGTTATATTATCACTGGTATGGTACATATTGGTCGTTATATTATCATTAGTGTGGTACATATTGGTCGTTATATTATCAATAGTGTGGTACATATTGGTCATTATATTATCACTAGTGTGGTACATATTGGTCGTTATATTATCACTAGTGTGGTACATATTGGTCGTTATATTATCACTAGTATGGTACATATTGGTCGTTATATTATCACTAGTGTGGTACATATTGGTCGTTATATTATCACTATAGTGTGGTACATATTGGTCGTTATATTATCACTAGTGTGGTACATATTGGTCGTTATATTATCACTAGTGTGGTACATATTGGTCGTTATATTATCACTAGTGTGGTACATATTGGTCGTTATATTATCACTAGTGTGGTACATATTGGTCGTTATATTATCACTAGTGTGGTACATATTGGTCGTTATATTATCACTAGTGTGGTACATATTGGTCGTTATATTATCACTAGTGTGGTACATATTGGTCGTTATATTATCACTAGTGATGGTACATATTGGTCGTTATATTATCACTAGTGTGGTACATATTGGTCGTTATATTATCACTAGTGTGGTACATATTGGTCGTTATATTATCACTAGTGTGGTACATATTGGTCGTTATATTATCACTAGTGTGGTACATATTGGTCGTTATATTATCACTAGTGTGGTACATATTGGTCGTTATATTATCACTAGTGTGGTACATATTGGTCGTTATATTATCACTAGTGTGGTACATATTGGTCGTTATATTATCACTAGTGTGGTACATATTGGTCGTTATATTATCACTAGTGTGGTACATATTGGTCGTTATATTATCACTAGTGTGGTACATATTGGTCGTTATATTATCACTAGTGTGGTACATATTGGTCGTTATATTATCACTAGTGTGGTACATATTGGTCGTTATATTATCACTAGTGTGGTACATATTGGTCGTTATATTATCACTAGTGTGGTACATATTGGTCGTTATATTATCACTAGTGTGGTACATATTGGTCGTTATATTATCATTAGTGTGGTACATATTGGTCGTTATATTATCACTAGTGTGGTACATATTGGTCGTTATATTATCACTAGTGTGGTACATATTGGTCGTTATATTATCACTTAGTGTGGTACATATTGGTCGTTATATTATCATTAGTGTGGTACATATTGGTCGTTATATTATCACTAGTGTGGTACATATTGGTCGTTATATTATCACTAGTGTGGTACATATTGGTCGTTATATTATCACTAGTGTGGTACATATTGGTCGTTATATTATCATTAGTGTGGTACATATTGGTCGTTATATTATCATTAGTGTGGTACATATTGGTCGTTATATTATCACTAGTGTGGTACATATTGGTCGTTATATTATCACTAGTGTGGTACATATTGGTCGTTATATTATCACTAGTGTGGTACATATTGGTCGTTATATTATCACTAGTGTGGTACATATTGGTCGTTATATTATCACTAGTGTGGTACATATTGGTCGTTATATTATCACTAGTGTGGTACATATTGGTCGTTATATTATCATTAGTGTGGTACATATTGGTCGTTATATTATCACTAGTGTGGTACATATTGGTCGTTATATTATCACTAGTGTGGTACATATTGGTCGTTATATTATCACTAGTATGGTACATATTGGTCGTTATATTATCACTAGTGTGGTACATATTGGTCGTTATATTATCACTAGTGTGGTACATATTGGTCGTTATATTATCACTAGTATGGTACATATTGGTCGTTATATTATCATAGTGTGGTACATATTGGTCGTTATATTATCACTAGTGTGGTACATATTGGTCGTTATATTATCACTAGTGTGGTACATATTGGTCGTTATATTATCACTAGTGTGGTACATATTGATCGCTATATTATCATTAGTATGGTACATATTGGTCGTTATATTATCACTAGTATGGTACATATTGGTCATTATATTATAACTTGTGTGGTACATATTGGTCGTTATATTATCATTAGTGTGGCACATATTAGTCGTTATATTATAACTAGTGTGGTACACATTGGTCGTTATATTATCACTAGTATGGTATATATTGGTCGTTATATTATCACTAGTATGGTACATGACCGCGTCCTGATTAAGAATTTCAATGTTCTTGTTAAGCAGGAAATATCCTTTCGTCAACATCAATTGTCAGGAAATTCACTACTTGTCATTAGCCATATAGGTTAAGTTGGTATAGCATTGTAACCTTTCTACTTTTAAATTGGTCTTGACCTCCATAACCTAATGGAGACATTAAAGTGATACCACTCAAGTACGTCTGGTTATTTTTTCTCCAATAGAAATCCACTGAAAATTTCGCCAACGTCATATGTGATGTTCCGAGAAATACTGAAGAACCAGTCTGTAAGCGTCAGGGATACGCAGTTTCATGATTACACTTGAGCGCGGATCAAAATAATAGTGATATGGTCTCAGAGACTAAGACATCACACCAAGACAAAGTAGTCAGGTAAGCATTTCATTAGACGTTAGGTATACGCTTAAAGGTGTTCTCTTCGCACGTAAGTATTTTCAATATAAAGATTTTTTTTAAAGTTTTTCCTTTCTTTTTACAGGTTTTGGATAACAGTATAAATCTCTGAAAGCTGCAATGAGTGATATTTTGGATATTGTGGGTATTAAATCAAATGTTTTAAAAGATGTAACATATATACATTCAGTTATAAAAATGATAGTGATACACAGCTTTTATAAAGCACACTCATTAAGGGAATAAATCTGGTGTTTTTATCAGTTACTGTTGTTTACAAATATGACGTGCGCCATGTTGAAATATCTGTAACAAACATCCAGTTTACACACCAGTAAACAATAATAAACAAGAATTATTCTTTATATTTACATTTTAACCTATATTTTTGTTTAACGCTATCAAAATATTAAATCGTTATATTACAGCAATTAATGGAATCGATATAGGACTGATTCAAATTTTGCAAGAAAGGTTGTCAACTACAGGAATAAACAATATATAGTTCTTCATGAACATCGTTTTTATTGACTCCTGTAATAAATTTCAAACATTGTATTTATTTAGCGTTATATTGAAATTAATTATATCATACTCCAATCACATTTTTTGTGCAAAAATGTCAAAATAGAACCATGAATTCACACTAACTGCGCATTATTATATAAATCGGTCCGGATATGAAAAAAATTATCCTACGTATCCAGTCTGATGTTTACACCCTTGGAACGATGCTTTGGATATCAAAGTTATTTATATATGTATATATACACGGAAATGTGAATATTTGCAATACTCTAATGCTCTTGAGATATTTCATTAGTAAAATTATTCCACTCACTTGTTTACATTGTGGAAATATTTTTAATTGCGGGCTTTTGTTTATTTCTATATTATAAAACAATTTGCTGAGTCATCTCACTTTTACTTATCTATTACTTTTCACAGATTAACATTCCATGAAAATAACCATGATGAATACCAATGAAAGTGAGCGTATGTCTTTGCTCTTGTCCACATATCTGGAGAGAACGTTAACTGGTACGGAGCAGATAGTTAAGAACAGGCAAAGGGCAGTCGTCTTAAATGAACACTTGGCATCTTCTTATACCACGGATGTCATCCACACTGGAAGTAACTCAGAAGGATGCTTACAAAAAGGTTCTGATGTGGACACCATGTTGGTACTCAAGTGCGCAGCAGTATTGTACCCTGATCAGCGTATTCCTCAACATTTGATACACAAAACCATTATGAACATTCGAAAAGCAGACTGTCGTCCTGGGTATGTCCAGTTAGAGATACGTCAACTAAAATTCCCGCTTCAACCTTTCCTTGATAATTCACTAGTTAGAATTGGAAATACATCATTAATTTCCAGTGATATCTTCAGAGAGGAATGGGTCTCACGCACATCTATACACACAGGCGAGCAATTTGAATCCAGTGGACCAAGCAGTTCTTATAAAGGGTGTAGTGGAATCGGTGATAGTGACATAGTTTATTGCTTTCCGTGTAACAGTTGGCCAAGGGAGGCTAGCGAATGGATCACACGTACACGTCTGTATGGATGGCCACAACTAACCTTGATAGACAAGATTGTGAACAGTGGATGTCATCTTGTCCCAGTTGGAGATAAATGTTCCACAGATACATTTGTACAGTGGAGAATCTCATTGGCAGTAGCAGAAAGATCTTTAATTCACTCATTTAGTCACATCCAGCTCAAAGTGTACACACTGCTGAAATATTTCTTAAAACAAATAAAGGAGACATTAAAAGAAACCATTGGAGATGACGATATATTGTGCTCCTACTTTCTAAAAACAATCCTGTTTCATGCAATAGAGAATTCCAGCCAAATGTTCTGGCAAGACAAGAACCTTTTTTATTGTTTTTGGTTTTGCTTCAATATTCTGCTTGAGTGGGTCAGGGCAGGGTTCTCTCCCAATTACTTCTTCCCAGCCAACAACATGTTTAAGAGGAAAATACATGGACAGCATCAACAAATACTGCTGGACATTTTATATAACTACTCTCAGATGAAATGGATGTGCCTTTCAGTAGGCAACTTCTATACAAAATCAATTTGGGAGGGGCTATGTGACACATCCATGCAAGCTCATCTTGTAATCCCAAAGACTGCAGAAGAGAATATTATGGACCAGGACAGGGAAATATTCTCTATTTTATCAATGAGATATCGTCCCAGACATGAGAAAACCAGCAATGCATTTTACTTATTATCTTCATCAAAGTCAGAATTTGAGGACGTTTACACATACCACTCTGCCATGAGCAGCCTCAGATGTCTTTCATCAGAACTGATCTCTAAAGGACTGTGTAAAAATAGCGCTGCACCGGGCAACAAAACTACATACCGGAGACTGAGAAAATGTAAGTACTGGATGATCCCTGGTGCTTTAATGGGCACAGACGTGTTGCATTTGGCAACATTTCATTTTCTGACTGGAAATTTTACTAAATGCCTTTTAATGATCGAGTAGACGGATAATGAAACTAGCAACATTCTTCAGAGAAGACGTAAAACAGGATCAAGATTTTTGGACATTGCATTGGCAACCTCATGGCTGTACATTTGAGAGGCTCCAGAAAATATACACAAATTTCATCACATTTCGTCCGGAAGACATGTATCTTCCTCATCTCTGTCTAGAGCTGCCGAACGAAGTCCCACCCATACACATCCCACCTCTACCATATGTCCTGTTTCTGAACTTCTTGTGTTGCCATGAGCTTGGAGACACAAAAGGACGCAATGAAGCGTTGCATCACCTGATACAGATACAGTTACACGATGAACAAGGAGGACACAAGTACTGGATCGTTCACACCCTACTGGGGATTTGTTATCAAACACTTGGGGACTATCAAAAGGCAATCTGGTCTTACTGGAAGTCATCACAATCACGGGCTCCATTTGATGGTTTTAATCCTGCCAAGTACAGGATAGCCATAGTGTATCTCTGCATGTATGTCTCACAGAGGTCTGACAGAGGATAGATGATGTGCATAAAAATGTATATGCATTGTATGTTTCACAGTCTGACAAGGGATAGCTGTGGTGTGTCATGTCTCACAGGCCTCAGACAGGGTCAACTGTGATTATATATGCATGTATATCTCACAGAGGTCTGACAGACTATAGTTTTGTTTTATCTAAGTATGCATTTTTTCATAGATGTCTAACAAAAGACAGCCGTGGTGAATATAGTGTTTGTATTCCTTAGAAGGCAGCTACTGTATAGCATATCAATGTATGCATTGGTAGTATTGCTAAGAAAAGTGTTTAGTAATGTCTCTGTCCCTTCTCTAGTGAGACATGCTACATTCCATGAATTACTTGCTAGAGACATGAATCCCTCATGCAAGAGAGTCACGTGTTCGATTCCTATTGGACCCCTTGACTTAGACTGACCTTTTTATATTGTACAGCTGCAATGAGACAAACAGACGTTAAGCTAAATTTGATTGCGCTATCAACTAATCTTTGGATGACATCGCTTCTGCTCAACGTCAACCATCAGATTGACTGTCACTAACAGTGACAAACCGTACTCTCTAGTGAAAATTGACAAACGTGTTTTCAAACCAATAGGAATTATCTCTCTGGAATTGATCACAATGTATTTTACTTTATTTAACACAAGAGTACTGCTTGATACATTTCCCTTGAATTACTGTTTGGATCTTGAATTAACTCCCTTCAGCACTCAATTGTTGTGTTGTATACAGGGGCTAACTTCCCTTACTCTTACCCTTAGGAGTTCTCTCCCTTTAATCACTAAAATGTTGTGTAATACCTGAATTAGGAATGTAACACACTTCTTTATTTAATCTGCCTAAAACGTGATTGGCCATGAAATAAAATGAAATGATGGCGGTTTTTTTGCATTTGTTTTTTTGTTGTTGAAATTATTGGTTTGAACTTCATTTTATCCAATCGTCAATTGAAATACCGTTTACACGAACAAGATGTGAAAAAACTTCTTTCCGACGAATAGCGCCCGAAAGATTTCAAACAAGGCCATTGTTTTGTCAATTTTAAAGTCATTGCGCCCAGAAAAAAAAACGTTTTTGTTAATAAGAGTTATTTTCGTTATTTCATCTTAGTTTAGCTTTAAGATTGAATTATAAAGTTGAACGATATCAAATATTCGTTGGATGTAAATGTCGAAAACAGGAGTGTACCCTGTGATGAATATGCTTTGTTTTTTCTATACATGTAAGTCATAAGTTATACCGGAGTTATCTCCCCTTTTTATCATTTGGTTGTTGTGTATTATCTATATTATAATACATTTTAATCGTTTTTTACATCCGACGCCTCGTCAACAATTGGGTGAAGTTTTTGTTGCAAGCTTCTTCTGTGCAGAAAAAAAATAATACGTTATGTTCGAATTTGTTTGCATGTTGAATTTGTGAAAATAATATTAAATATCTAAAATCGACTCTTTGATAAAAACAAAACCTAATGAAAACAAATGAGTGAATATTTTGCATCAGTCAAATGTCTTTATAAGCCCCTCAACAATGGAACAACAGTCTGCATATAAATATCATAACACTATTGATAATGATCACCAGGTCAAGTATAGGTATATATCATTGCGTCACGAATTTTATAGGTAACGTACTGTAAAGTATCACCTATCTCACTTAACAAGTATTAGCTCAAAAAAAGAAATTAAGAATGGTTCCAAAGTTATATTTATCTTTTACAACAAAGCAGAGTGTGTGTACAATTTTGATCTGACTGGTGCAAACGGGGATTAGCTTATACAGAAAAGAGTTATACTGTTTTGATAACAACAATTGCTATGAAAACATCCTAATACAGTGAAATATGTAATTAACGACACCTCTATATAAAGGACACTTGTCTGTAAAGACTCATCAGACCCAACCCTTTGAGTTTATTATATAATCAACCTCTGTATAAAGGACACCTGTCTATTAAGTATATTTTTGATACAGTACAGCTCGAGTGGCCATTGCTAAATCCACGCTATATCACGGACAAAATGAGGCTGTCCACTCAAATGTCCACAAGTGGACAAGAAGCCCACGCAATACCGCGAGCCGTGACGGATCAGCGTATACCGCGGACGTCCACGCTATACGACGATATGTCGCGGACCACCAGATACCGCGGTCCACTAGATACCACGAGACACAGTGGTCCACTAAATACTGTGGATCACTATCTAGCGTTGGCCCCTAAATCCATGGGAAGAACCACTAAAAAAACATGAAAATCTTAGCCGTGAAAATCCATTGATTAATCGGATATCAAATTAGTCTGCATTCAAACAATTGTCTTTTCCCGAGCGTAAGTTATTATTGTGTACAGTAGCGATCCTCTACATATTGCCGTATTCCAGAAACACGTGTAAAGGTAGCTTGCAAGACAAGCAATACACTAAAGATGAAATAAAAGTATAAATTGTTTGAGAAGAACATTTTATCATACATGGTTCATAAGTGTTTTGCTTCTAAAGTGTTTCATATCGGGTTGTGACGATGTATAGTTCAGGACGGCGGACAAACCAGTTCTTACAGATGGTTTTGAATATTACTAACATTATATTATTAACAGAACCATTACCTTTTATTGGACATATAAAATACTGTTTGATCGACCTACTTACTTTTTATTGATAACCACGCCATTTCGTTGTGTATTAGCACCGGAAGTTGGGCTGCGCATTTGCGTATAAAATGTTACTGTAACTGAGTTGGCGTTTTATCCGATTTAATAGACAGCACTGACCGTTACAGTTGTACTCTGAACACCTCGGCAGTAATCACGCTATTGTTTCAGCAGTTCAAAGATTTGATAGGCGCCGGTGACTGTTTCATCTCTACACCTGTAAAAACATCATCCGGGTAGATCTACCGGTGTGTCAGAGATTTGTTCCGCTTGAGCGAGCGGGTAGATGAGTTGTTGACTATCGTGTGTAGTATTGGCGACCGCCTTAGGAAATTACCTGATGTAAGTAAAGCAGTACTTTTTATCACTAAGACTTGTTGTTATAAGATTCAAGTTTTTATTTCATCCAAATGCAAAACAAGCATATAGGGAACAGTACAAACATTTTCATAATTATCATGACATAGACAAGCATAAGA
Organism: Pecten maximus; assembly: GCF_902652985.1. Lineage (NCBI taxonomy): Eukaryota > Metazoa > Mollusca > Bivalvia > Pectinida > Pectinidae > Pecten > Pecten maximus. Next base: position 24,382 of record NW_022979432.1, read on the forward strand.
TGGCGGAGGACCATATTACCATCAATACTACTGTAATGAGATGTACAAGACATGTTGTAACTACATTGTGTTATCAATATACACTGTAAACTCACCAGTTTCAACTTATTGAATTAATATGACAAAACCGTGACGTCATACATAGTAACGACACGTCATAACGGATGACGTCATACTATATAAAAAGCTACAGAAGCAACAGTGACACTGATGAAAAATGATGAATCAATAATAGCAACAAACTAAGATCAATTTAATTACTTGCAAGCAGGGCTTTTCTTTTCGCTGTAGCACGAAACAAATACTTACCCAACATATTCAAAATTTTAACACTTTTACTCGATAATAATTCAATATACTTATACACACTAAAATACTTTTTGATGTATGTCGCCCTTAATTCGGAATATGCCGGACAGAGAAGTACAAAATGCACTTCATCCTCTACGTCATTTTTATCACAGACAGTACAAATCCTCTGATTTCTAGGGATGTTATTATAACGCCCAGACTCGATATTGAGTCTGTGACACTGCATACGAAATTGGCTTAATAACTTCTTAAATATATGATTGATAAGTTTAATTAGATAGAACTGAGTACAGAAGGAATCCACAATATGTTTATACAAATAACATTTGGGGGATACATCAAAAGCATTATACAATTCTTGAACAAAAACCTCATGAATACGTTGGTTGTATATTTGCAAAAAATGATTTTCATTTAAAACACATTGATTTTTCCAAACATATCCAAATCCTAAACTACAAAGTTCATACTTAATATGATAGACCCAATTAGTTTTACAATTAGGTTTTCTGCAATTCAATTCGACTAGAGCATCATAGCATGATTTCAAAATACAATTTTTTGATTTCAATATTTTTAACCAATATTTCATAACAGATGTTTTACGTTGCACATACAATGAATATCTACCGGTTTCAAAAAAAACCATAGAGGTATTGACTGTTTTTCTAACGTTAAGTAAATCCTTAAGAAAAAGGAGGTGAATTTTTTCTACTTGTGGCGAAACATCTTGCCCCCAAACTTCACACCCATAATTCAAAATACATGTAACATATGTATCAAATAAGGAGAGTTTTGTTTCCGTGTTAAGGTTAAAGTGTTTCATTTTTCTTTTTAATTGAAAATATGCTTTCCTGCCTTGAGAAGCTAAAGTATCTTGCGCTACAGAAAATCTGCCGTTAAAATTAAAAACCAAACCCAGGTAACAAAACTTATCCACAATTTCTATAGGTTTACTATTGAACGTCCAGCTTTCACCAGGTAATATTCTTTTCTTTTTTCTAAAAATAACAATTTTTGTTTTGTCTGTGTTAACTTTTAAATTCCACTTAGTAGTGTAAGTCTGTAAACAGTAAAGCATACGTTGGAGGTCAGTAACGTCCTCGGAGAACAAAACTGTATCATCTGCATACATTAACATAAACAGGTTAATCAACTGTAAGGAGTAACTTTGACAATCAGACTTTATAAATTCACTTTCCATATCATTTACAAATAAAGAATATAGCATGGGAGACAAAGATTCCCCTTGTAATAAACCGACATGCAAATCGAACATGGCGGATAATTTACCATTAAGTTTCACGCACGAACGTACATTATCATAAATTGCTGAAATAACATTAAGTAATCGCCCTCTTATACCACTTTTCCAAAGTTTATGCCATAAATATCGATGATTAATACTATCAAAAGCCTTACTGTAATCAATAAAAACACAATATAGTCGTTTGTTCTGTTCTATAGAATTAATAATTAAGCTTTGTAATGCAAAAATTGCATCTCTAGTACCAAACCCAGGCTTGAAACCAAACTGTGCATCGGTAACAATATCTTCACGAGCGCTCCACTTCAACAAGCGCTTATTTAACATAGACGTAAAAAGTTTAGCTAAATGACTAATTAATGTTATGCCTCTGTAATTGTTAACATTATCAATATCCCCCTTTTTGTGCAGGGGAATTATAACACCTTGAGCCCATGACTCTGGAAAATAACCAATTTGTAGCATGGTATTGAATAACTTTAATAAAACTGGTAGGAACATATTTTTATATTCAATAAAATATTCATTAAGTACCATATCAATACCAGCAGCTTTGCCCCTGGGCAGATCCTTAATTACTTCCAATATTTCATCATTACTAAAATCTACATCTAACTCGGGATATACGCACTCAGTATCATTACTACTTGTAATAACACTATTGTCTGTTTCACCCGCTAGATCTTTGAAATAGTTGAAAAAATCTGTTAATGATACAATGCCAGTCTTAGAGGTCTTATGATTTGAAAAATGACGATAAAACTCCCTAGGGTTATTACGTTTCAATAAATCCAGCATATTGCCTTCCATACTATTATATTTACGTTTCATCTTTCTCTCATAGACTTTATATTGTTTTTTGGCATGGGAGAGAGTAGTTCGGTTAGCTGAGGACCGCTCACTATTAAACTCAGATAAAGCCCTTTTATATCTTTTATACAAATTTCTACAACTGTTGTCAAACCATGGCTTATCCGTTTCCATTTTAACCGAAGTACCAATATGACAGGAACATGAACAATCAATAACTTTACTGTTGGAGATACAAAATTTATCAAACAATTTGCGTGTACATGAAACAAAATCATTGAGACATATATCGACACTTTCTTTCGAGCAATCAAGTGATTCAACACAGCTATGTATTAAAAGTCTGGCGTTAAATATATCACTCGTAACGCTGCTACTGGCCTCATTTGACCATCTTACATTTGTTATAGTGGTATACGTATCATTACCTTGGCAACAGTTACATTGAAAGGTAGCTGATAAACAATCTAAAACAAGAAATATTGGTGCATGATCGGAGTATTCCGTAAAGCCACCTACTTCAAAACTTTAATAGACGACATTGAACCATTATCCGTCAATGCGTAATCTATAACAGAACAGCCATTCGAATTAACAAATGTTAATTTACCATCCAGATCGCCAGAGGTACGACCATTTATAATTTGAACACCCGTTGTTTTACAAAGATGTAGTAAATAACGACCAAAGGTATTAACTTGTTGGTCCTCTGATGTACGTGTAACTGTACATGGATCCTGAGGGTAACTAATGAACCCCTCAAGCTGACGATGAACGCTATCATGCAGTAAGTCGATAGGTATAAAGTCCGGATCTATGCCGGTCCTACTGTTAAGATCGCCCATTACAAGAACCTTCCCTAATGAACTATAAGAGGCAATGCTGTTCTCAAGTACCGAGAATATATCCTCTTCGTACGAACGATAAAATACAGAACCCTCGGGAGGTAGATATACAAGCGCTAGATAAACACTTTTCTGGTCAGGAAATAGTTTACCATCAATTTTTACCCATACAATGCTGTCTAAAAGTACAGACTCAAGAGAAATGTAATTGTGTAACCATGGTTTGTATAAACATACTAATCCACCACCTTTACATTTTGATCTAACAACAGGTTTAAAGCCTTTAAAACCTTTTACATTTAACTCATCCTTATCATCTAGCCAACATTCTGTTAGGCAAACAATGTCTGCTTCACTGAAGGTGGTACAAAAATCAGTGTTTTCGACTTTATTTATTAACCCTCTCTGAACGTTCCAACAACAAAGCCGTATAGAAGTATTGGCCTCCGCCAACCGCTAATCGGCTGATTTGACGTGAGTCTCATCTGATGTCTGTTCAGAAATAGGCACACCCGTTGTCTGACATCTCGAAGTACCCGTTTGGTTACGTCCGTCCTTGCCTGACTTAACACTATTGTCTTGACGACCCGTGCTTGCTGGGGAACCTGCAGGGGAAAGCGGCGTTGAAGATTGTCGACGTCGCTTTGCATCACGCCTATCACTGTAGTGTGTGCGAGTACTCATAGGTTGGTCAGCAGTAGAAAACCCCTGGGTGGTCTCTACAGACTCTTCACCAGTGTATAATACTCCATCAACGTACATTTTGTCCCTCACAAACTTAACCTTGTGATTGAGTCTACGAAGACGCTTGGCAACGGGATATAGTTTCTTACGAATCTCTTCCACGGCGGACGGAAACTGTTCGTTCACGCCATATCGTGTGCCTCTAAGAAGGTAGGAACGTGAAAGAACTAAACTATGCTGGCTCTGATAAAGAAATCTGGCCACGATAGGTCGGGGCCTGTCCTGTTTCCGTTTCCCGAATCGGTGCACATTACCAAACTCAACGTCTTGGATGTCTAATTCGTTGTATAGGAACGACCTAACTAATGCCTCGGTGTCCTCTCTGACGTTCTCACTTAATCCATTAAAAACGAGGTTGGCCTTCATGGACCGGCACTGAAGGTCAGTTACTATCGACCTCAGTTCATGTCGTTCTTCATATGCCTTTTCTAATTCTACTGACAAAGCGACTGAATCCGATCTATTGGCTTGGCTTTTTAACACACTGATATCAGATTCATGCCTATCTGTCTGAGCCTTCACCGAATCAAACATTTGACCAATCGCTTCAGCGCTGTGCTCCAGATCACGCGTTTGGCAACTCAATGCCCCAAATTTGTCCTCGATATCACGCACGCGCGACGATAAAAGAGTGAGATCATGTTGAACTTTATCTATTTTATTGACTTGTTCCTCAATGTGTTTGAGTCTGTTTTCTATACGTGTCATAAAGTGAACCATGTCTGAATTACTCACTTCCGAAGTCCCTGTGCCCATGGCGTCGTCATATAGCACTGCACGCGACGCCCCTAGTACAGATGACGTAGTTGGTTCCGACCCTGCACTCATAGTGCTGATCAACTGGTGTGCGGGTACAGGAATAAAGCCATACACATTGATTATATAAGCACAATGGAGAAGAATGCACGTGTCTTACACTTCTCTCTCCGATAGAGCCTCACGCCTCGAGTCCGTCACGGTTGATTAGGCATACAGGTGAGCGCAACCGGTGAACAGGTGATCATCAAATACATATACAATGGACAGTCAATTGTTTGAAATAAAATGACGCTTAAATGCTCAGTACTCCAATATATCACCTTCGAACGTGACCGAAATCGAAGTATCAATCATAGTTCAACCGACAATTTCTTTTATGAATTTATGGAACACTTATAATAGCATGTAGGTTAGTAGTGCCGATATGTTCAGTATTACAAACGTAATTTAGCTCTTAAAAAAATGTCGGCGTTTACCACCGATCGACGAAAATTATACTTCGAGTTATTCGATCATTTCAAATAGGATTTTTATTGTTGGGACCAAATTTTCACTTCGTATTGTCCGAGTTTTCTTTACTATGATAAAGAGAGAATTCGGCCGGGACCGACGAGGTACTTCCAGTTAAGCGGGGTATTCGAGTTTTCCGAGTTCGAGTTAACGAAGTTCCACTGTAGTTATATTCGTAAGAAGCTATTTTTTATTGTTGCGCCGACTCTAATTGGTTGATGGGCGGAGTCTGAGTGAATTGATAAAGAGTGACGGGTGTAGCATTGCCTCGGGCTTTGTTATCGATAGTTTTTTGCAGGCTTTTGAACTTGTTAGAAACTGAGCGTGCATTGAATTTTCGTAATTGATATGCAAAGATAAATGAGACACTGATAATATCTGACTAATTTTCAGAATACATTTTGAATTTTTGAAATAAAGAGATGACCAATATATTTGTATCAATAAAGAAGAACGCTCCAGTAATCATTGATATAAAATAATATATAAGGATAAGAAATCGTGCTGAGTGACGTGAAAGCATTCATATCCAGTCAAAACAATCCACATGTGTCCCAATTAGTGATGGATAATTTTGCAGGTATCAACTATATTTGGTAGATAATACGACTGGGCTTATTTAAAAACAGGCATGTTGATGTTCTGACCTAATTTTACCAACATATAGAATCTCGCCTATTTTTACAGTAGTGCTTTCGTAAACGCAACAGGTTATGTAGACTGCTTTTGATATATTGAAGAGACCATTTATTACAATAATATAGCGATAGTTTCTTATTCAGATAAAATATATAACCATGCAAAGATTATACTGTACAAATGTTTAACTTTTGTGTCAGAAATGAAACGTGTACTGTACTGTTTTGGGGCCTACTGTAGCTACGCATTAACCGAGCGGCTTCGCGCAATAACCATAATAATTATCGCGAAATGAAGAACGTTTAACGATCAATTAACATTGAATTAAATAAAATTCTATTATTTTACTTACTTATAAATGTGCCATTGTTCAGGCCGCCGTTGTTACGTATTAGATTTACGATGGATGTGTTTGTGTCTAATGATTTCACTCTGCCGAGATTTTCGCCGATATTGACTCGAATAGTCGAACTCACGCTTATTTTCTGAAGCAAAATTTCGAATAATTCGAACCGGTTCGTCAATATTTATTTAATTTTGTTCGAACTAACCGGAGGTTTACCGTACATCGTAGTTAGTAAACTACTATTTGTAACTAGGAAATGGCAGTCGTCGTCGCTAGTCATTTTCTATGAAACATACATGTACATTTACTAGCACCGTGCCAATTTTCAAAATTTTCATGCATTTTCCACCTTTTATTTAGTGTTAACTTTTATTGTTTCATACAGACAAAATACAACAAATATCGCTTCAGGACTGAACAGGATATGGACTCCGCTAACGATTGCTCTTTCTCCATATTAACAAAATGAAAATATGAATTTTCAAATTAAGAGCAAAAGATAAAAGTTTTCCGAGAATACAACATGCGGATGTGAAAATCTAGAGGATATTTTTCAGATTAAGATAAATTCTACCTATTGTGTTTCACCTATTGTTCGGCTGTACAGAACCGATGTTTACACTGTCTCTGTTCTTGATACGAATGAAATTATCCTGAGGATGAATCATTTTATGTCTTTATGTTAAATAATTAAAAGCTATTGACGCTATGAGTTGTATCTAATAATTCAGAAATGATTAACGAAGATTCATGTTTTGTTGTAGGATATACAACGAGGACGAGGATATTTTGCATTTAAATAAATAACGAAGGCCGCAGTTATTACTTAAAATTGCAAAATATCCGAATCCGAGTTGTATATCCTGCATACCCTCGATTAATAGTAAATTGTGTTCAGGATTTTGCATAGAGTTTTTGTCACATGTCGACTCCCTATTTTTCAGGTTGAACTGATTTCCATATAAGGACATAAGATAATTTACTTCACGTTCTAGTAACCAATGATGCATTGCATTTATTTGCTGCTAAGAGTATATCTTTTTCCCGGTTTCGGAGAATACACGGAGTATATGTTGACAGGTTGTCTGTCTCGTGCATTGGCAATAGCCAATCAGATAGGGCCATGGGTTAGGTGTAGATCGGGTATAGGTTGGGTAGTCATTCTAGCTCAGAACGTCGCACATGTAGTACGGCAAAATGGAAATTTTGCATACAGTAGATATATTGCATTTATAGAGGCATGTTTGGGTGTCGCTAAATGCTTAGAAATCCCAGCTAAAAAACAAAAAAAAAAAAAAAAACCTTAAGCATTGTCGGGCTGGTACACCTCCTATTCTCCTATAAATAGGTTTCAGGTTGGGTGGCGCGCTTGGTTTTTTAGGATTTTAATGCGACTACCTGTGAGAGGGGATGAAAAGGAGAAACATTGAGACGTATCTAATGTACTTTACTTACGATTTTTGAATAAACGCCGTCTCCGTCCGTACTAGCGGTGGAACATATGTGTTGATTTTTGATATATATATAGACATATTGTATGTATATATACGTGTAAGGAGTATATAGAGGACCCGCTTTTATCAGCAGAATTCTCATATAGTTCTTATTTTATTTTCATTTTATTGGCTTTGTATATACCTATACAAGTCTCTGATAAAAGTAATTGACATAATTTTTAATAAATATAACGACAGTGTAATTGCTTATAACATAAATGTTTTATCATGGCCTTAGCTATGCTTATACAGACATATAGGCGTGATATTCTGCAAAGGTAAGTGTGTTTACTGGTGTAACATACAGGTAACGGTACACGTGTACAGGTGACAGCTCCAGCGTCTGACCGGGTCCACCCAGCCAAACTCGGTCAGCCGTCACTGATGTGTGTTTGTGTCCATGTTTCTGGTAACATACAGGTAATGTGTATATGACCGGCCTTCCTGAAGAAGTCGCACAGTGGGAAGTTCGGTTAGGGGTAGAACGAATATTCATACCCTGCCTACACTGCTCTCCGGCAGGGTATGAAGTCCCTCCCATTGCCGATAGTGTAGCAAGCCCCGATGTGATTCACATCGGGCAGTATTAGCGGTGGTAAAAATTTTCTCGGATAAAAAAACGCATGTAAATTGATGATTCTGGTATCTATTACTAATATTCAAGCCACAAACCTGCACATTACGTCAATTGTTTGACAATAAATAGTAAAATCCAAAACGAGCAAGACACACGGAGATATCAGTTCAAACATACCGCCATCTTTGATACAAGTGTAAAGGTCAATTTCCTTATAAGGAAATCAAAATAAATTGATGCTAATGAGGTTTCCCGCGAGATTTCAACAGAAAAACAGATTCGGAGTAATATATCACAGTAAGGAAGGTCAATTCATTCTGAAATTATTTAATTACGCAAAGCAAGATTCGCTTTCTTCACAAGAGTTACAAAACAGAGGTTAAATATCTCTGATAATGTTTTTATTTATCGTAGTAGCTTCATCCATATATGGTCACGGGTTCCATATTTGGGTCAGCATCCTCGCGAGAGTTCTTCGAGAAGTAACATGGCGGATCACGGAGACAACTCCAAGCAGTATGATATCAGAATATGCGAAATAAAGATTTACAGATTAGACGGTAGGCTAATACATTGCAAAATTGTGTTAGAAATGTTTAATTATACCAGCTATTACTCCAAAGTTAAACGATATCCTCTATTTGTAGCATTTTCGAGGTTCACTGTTTTGCTACATTACGAGCAATGGGAGGGAATCGTAGCTCTGACGACGACCATCTGTCAGAAATTGTCCGTCCGTCGTCCAGAGCTACGTTATCGCAGCTAGGTTAGGGGATACACTTCACTGTTTAAAATGATAATCTCAAAGAAAACAGTAAGCACAGGTGTCCATGTAATTAACAATGGGTGACTGGACAGGTGTGAAAGAAGACTGGCACTTTCGGAGTGAAACGGAGGAAAGCAACTCTTAAAGATGATAATTACTGTATATTTTAGGAAATCCAAAGGAAGAACGCTGATATTTTTATATAGTTTTTATTATTACCGTATATAACACATCCGAAGGCAATTGTTGAATAAATATTTTCTTTCTCTGTATTCCACTTTCGGTAAAGATAAGATGAATCGGGATAAGAACAAACTCACACATGTTATCCCCATATAACAAGTGTTATCGAAACCAGGGACATATAATTTTCTATTATAACGGGCCATATATAACATGTAGCATCTTACTAGTTTTCTATTATAACGGGCTTAATACAGCGTGTTCATCTTACTTATTTTCTATTATAACGTGTCGTTAACATTAAAAAATTGAATAATTTTCTATTTCAACGGGTCTTTGTTACATGTAGAATGAATAACGGGCCGTTTATAACATGTAACGACTTGCATCATAATTATAGCAAATCCACTTGAAGATACCACTATATGTGATTTTCTGATAATTGTCCGAAACTGATGACACGTGTTCATGAAAGATTAGTAACTCCCAGACAGGATTCATAGAGTAAATTTTCAACATCGTGGGTATGTGAATGAGCCAACTATGGTTAATTATTCTATAGGCAAAATTTTGAGATACGAATTTGTTTTACTTGTAGGGAAAACGGAACTCACTGAATTCCAAAAATAATGTGTTCGATTTCAACAACTTGAAAATGTATTCCCTATAGTATACATGTAAACGCAATTCTTGACAAAATTCAAGCTCAATTTACGTAAAACCTGTAAAAGCATATCTTGGGAACTGTTTTGAAGTGCATGGAAACCAAACGCGTGAACTCACAAGTAATTATCGGCTTGTGCCGATTAGAGGGCCAGAAATCACAGACACCTGTGGTGCAGTGACAGGTGTTATAAGCTTGTGGACCGTAATTTCTCACCTGGCAATTGCTTAGCGGTATACCAACCTACTCAAACTTGAGGATTCGTAATCCTCCGAACATGCTGGTATATTTTTTTCTAATTCCTGTTTTAAGAGAAGACATGACTTGCGACACACGAATGGAAAGTAAAATCACAAGGATCTCAATCACTTATACACTTATACAAATACAAAAAGAAAAGAAAAAAATAACCGAAAAAACGAAAATAAAATAAAAAAAAATACACTTAAATTATTGCGAGTTTACTAATACGTTTTACTATTAATTATGATAAGTCACGATGAACTTAATTGTATGTTTTTTTATCACCAAAAAAAAAACAGAACTAAAATTATGGTTTAAATAAGTTCCTGTGATATGTACCTGTACGTAAACGATCAATAATATTATAATTGTTGCGAAGCACTTTTATATAATTTCAATGACAACGATCGTATATAAATTATATCTTTCTCAAACATTTAATCGTCTTGTCTCACAAACCAGAGTATCCAGAACTGTTGTATTGTTGGTATGTTTATAAATATTACTTGCGGAGAAAATGGTACATTATCTTCTTTTTTTTAAATGTTGATGCCGTGTTCCTTTTTACAGCAATGAGTAAGAAATGGTAAACACATAACTAATATACATTTATTGATGATTGACCGATTATTTGATCGTGTATAACATCTGTATGTCCCTGGTATAACACATCAGTCTGTATTACCCAAGCGGTCATTTCAGAGTCCATTTCACTAAAATCAATCTTTTGAAAGCTCAAATTGATATTGTTGGATTTCAACATCTTGTCAGCAATATTCGCCAAAGTCATCACCCTTAAATCTCATATCCAGATCATATGTGGAAAGAGAATAAAATTAATTTGAATTAAATCTTCAGACTTGTCTGTGTCGCTACTGTCCACACTGTCGTCTATACTGCTGGCCCCCTTTTCAGTTACTCCGTTAAACCTGTACATGTGACGTCGTCGAAGACACACACAGGTACTAGTGTACATGTACAGTATATGAGTGTAATAAATAGCGTGTGCTATATGCGTTATATTTAGAGCAACTTATGTGTTTACCCAAGCATACCCTACCTGCATTGTTGAAACCTACCTGATGTAAAGTATCGAATCCTCATATGAAATATGTCTTAAATATAGTTTATTTTTCAAGTTAATGTATTGCTTCCCGCTTACAGTACTAGTGACTGCTACGTTGTAGCCGGTGTTCAATTGTATATAGGGGTGTGTGACGGTGTGTGAGCACATACATAAGGTCCTCACGTGTACAAATTCATGTCGTCATGCTTACATGTATATGGAATATGAAATATGTCTTATATATAGTTTATTTTTTAAGTTAATGTATTGTTTCCCGCTTACAGTACTAGCGACTGTTACGTTGTAGCCGGTGTTCAATTGTAAATATAATATATGTATATAGGGGTGTGTGACGGTGTGTGAGCACATACATAAGGTCCTCACGTGTACAAATTCATGTCTCCATGCTTACATATATACAATTGTATGGATACAATATGGTCGGTAAATTCCGACGATGTAAATACATTTTTGTGTGATCAATGTAGATATCATACTGGATATTATTATTATTATTATTTTTTTTTTTTAATTATTTTTTTTTTTTAATTTTGTTGTTGTTGTAAAAGTAATATTTCATGTAGAGTTGTAGTTCGAAATCTTGATAGTTTTTTTATTTGGATCCTTCACTTATTCAATTCAATTATTCATGGTTTTATATTCTATCTGTAGTGTAAACCTTTCAAAAGAAGCATACTTTTAGCCAAAATCAGTACTTATAACATTTAAACCACAATATAGTAGACATGAGACCATTATGTTCCCTACATACATGTATATATAATAATCTTTTACATTGCAACTGTTTAGTAGCTTATACCTTTCATATATAATATATATATATCTTATTCATTATCGATCATGTTCATCATATATATTTAGTATACAAGTGATTGTTGTAATCAATATATTCTGTATAAATCATGAACTTATCTATACAATATCCATAGTACATCTGTATCAATACATATAATATAAATACCCACCACTCAATCCCGATACTCAATCGAGTATATGCTGAAAATAAGCTGTAATTTACCTGTATTATTTTATCCTCTTTTCTGTCTTCCTCTTTCTAAAGCATTCATTCTGTTCTTTCTCCTCTATATATTCTCCTTACTCGACTCCCCGTCCTTCCCAAGATGTACGTGCGCACACCAGCTATCACCTACGGCAGACCTCCTTAACTTCTTTGAGATTTTCACCTTTGACCCTCCATGACGGGTAATGATGTTTGCGCTTGGAGGGCTGCCATAGGATGCTTCTATTGTAAGTTGTCTTGTATTCCAGTCACCTTTGTTTTCAACAATGACTTCTTCAGAGTTTTTAAAAGAGTTATCTGCAATCTCAACTGTCTTCATAGGATCTATATTTTATTACTGCAGTTGTCCCACTACATCCAGCATCCATTTAACGCAACCTTGATAATTTTATTAATAGCTGGGGATATCCACCCAAACCCAGGACCCAATTCTGAAAGTTCGGTCTCCAGTGTCCTTAGTTTGCTCCATCTAAACATTCGTAGTTTGCGTAACAAGGTTCAATATTTGAGTTCTTTGATAGACGACATTGATATAGTATGTATAACTGAGACCCATCACGACAACTCTATCCCCAACTCTGCAATACAAATCGATGGTTTTTCGGAACCCTTTCGCAAAGATCGTAACATGTTTGGGGGAGGTGTTGCCCTATACTTTTCTGAAACACTTGTAGCTAAACGGAGAATTGATCACGAATTTGGTCATGATGAAATGATATGGTCTCAAATCAAATTACGTAATACTTTGTATCTAATCTGTAACGTATACAGGCCACCCTCTTATAGTGGCGCTGGTTTGTGGCATCATTTACGACATTCCATTGAAACAGCACTCGAAGAAACGCCCAATCTATTAATTACAGGTGATTTAAATATTGATTTTCTTAAACCCATCAGAGGTGATCTATGTGATATTTTGTCCAATTATAATTTAACCAACGTCATTACCGAACCCACTAGACAAACCGATACCTCCTCAACCCTTCTTGACCCTATCATTGTAAGTGATACTGTAAATGTAATTTTTTCCGATGTTATTGACATTGAGCGAACTATAAGTGACCATGATGCCGTTTTCGCAATTATAAATATTCCTGTTAAAATCAAACATTATTTTAAAAGAAAAGTGTGGCTGTATGATAAAACTGATATTAATAAGTTAAAAGGAATGATAAACAGTATTCCTTGGATTGACACTTTTACCAATCTTTCAAATGTTAATGAAATGTGTAATTTCTTTACTGAAAAATTCCATGATGCTATTGATAAATGTATACCACCCAAAGAAATACTAGTACGCGACAGTGATAAACCGTGGATGAATGGAATGGTTAGACGTAATATAAGGAAAAGAGACAGACTTAAAAAAATAATGTTTAATAATAATTCAGAGTCCAATAAGAATAAATACAAACATATGAGGAATAATGTAAATAATATGATAAAGAGGGCTAAAGAAATATTTTATGAAAACATTAACACAGTTATAGACAATAGTAATAACAACCCAAAAGTGTATTGGAAACTTCTGGGAAACCTTATCAGAGGTAAAAAAAAACACAGATATATCTCCCCTACTTGATAGTACTACAAATGAAATTATATATGACAACAATCGGAAATGTGAACTGTTGAATAATTATTTTAGCTCTGTGTGTACCCAGTCAGAAAATGTCATAGATAAAGAATTACCCTTTTTTGAAAAGAGGACAGATTCTATTTTATCAGAAATACATATAGTTTCCAGTGAAGTTGAAGACATTATAAAAATTCTAGATGTTAAAAAAGCGTCAGGTCCTGACGGTATTAGCCACAGAATGCTACAATTACTTTCAAGTGAAATTTCTATACCACTTTCTTTTATATTCAATTATTCTTTGTCATCTTGTATATTTCCTGAGAGCTGGAAAATTGCTCATGTCATGCCTATATTTAAGGCCAATGATGCAAGCATTGTCTCCAATTACAGACCTATCTCGCTGCTAAGTTGTATAGGTAAACTTTTTGAGCGTGTAGTATATAAGCATATCTACAATTTTTTAATCGAAAACGACCTTATTTATAAGTATCAGTCTGGATTCCTACCAAATCACTCCACAACACATCAACTTATTGAAATATATCATTCAGTCATTTCTTCCTTAGAAAATTATGAACATTCTATCTTAATTTTTTGTGATTTTTCTAAGGCATTTGACCGCGTGTGGCACAAAGGCCTCTTACATAAACTCGACAATTATGGTATCTCTGGACCTCTTCTTCGTTGGGTGGCCAGTTATCTTTCAAAAAGAAAACAAGCTGTATTTATCAATGATTCACTTTCCTCTCTTAAGCCTTTAAATGCTGGTGTCCCCCAAGGGTCAGTTCTTGGTCCACTTTTCTTTCTACTATACATAAATGATATTTCCTGTAATCTTTCATCTCTATCTAGGCTTTTCGCTGACGATACTTCTCTATCCTACGCGTCATATGACCTCAACCTTATTGAGACAGAGGCTAAACGGGACTTATTAAAACTTGAAATTTGGTCCAATGAATGGCTTATGTCCTTTAATCCTAATAAAACCGAGGCCCTCGTAATATCAACTAGACAACTTCCTTTTGTTCCGTCCTTTACATTCGACAATACCCCGATTAAAATAACAAACCACCATAAACACCTAGGAGTCATTCTTTCTGATGATTGTAAGTGGAACGTACATGTAGAATCTATAGTCAATAAAGTAACTAAATATATAGCCACCCTCCGTAAATTAAAACTTATCTTAAACAGGAACACATTAGAAAAAATGTACCTTACATATATACGACCATTACTTGAATATGCATGTGAAGTATGGGACAACTGCGGTACAACAAACTCATTGTTATTAGAAAGGATAAATCTAGAGGCCGCAAGAATAGTCACAGGGCTGCCCATATTCACAAAAAAAAAAGTTCTTATATCTGGAAACCGGTTGGTTACCCCTTTCGAAGAGAAGAGATGCTCGGAAACCTATTCTTT